>NC_054709.1:27997916-28287916 GCF_016097555.1 Gigantopelta aegis | reverse complement strand
TATATTTGACATGTAATTGCAGTCGTTAAAAAGTCTCTGTTAGTCGATAACATCTTAAACATTGCAGCAAACTCGGGAATGTCCCTTTAATATTTGTTTTGTTCAATGACACGACACAATTTCGAAACGACCGGCCTCGGTGGTGTTGTGGTTAAGCCATCGGACCTAAGTCTGGTAGGTACTGGGTTCGCGTCACGGTATCTGCTCCCACTCAGAGCCAGTTTTAACGACTCAATGGGTAGGTGTAAGACCACTACACCGTCTTGTCTTTCACTAACTACTAACAATTAACAACTAACCCACTGTGCTGGACACTGATTCCAGGGGTGTAGGCTGGGGTCGGGGGGGGGGGGGGAGTCGGACGAACCCCACCCCCACCCCACCCGCACCCCGCTGAAGTAAATGGTCCGCTTTCAGAACTAGAACATATTGGTTTATACATATGGAGTTTCTGGTGGTACAAAAACAAAATAGAAAAAGGGTCCACTTGGTTCATATTCGAACCACCCCAGGTCCAGATCACGCTACGCTCCTGGATTCCAGATAGCTGGGGTTTATGCCCATGACAAAAACTTAATTGGATATAAGCACAAAAATACGTAAAAATTAAATCAAATGATTCGCTGTTGGTGTTTACTTTTTATTTTCTGGTTTTCTTTTTCTTTTTCTTTCTTTCTTTCTTTTTCTTTCTTTCTTTCTTTCTTTTTATAAATATTCATAGACCAAGTGGTCAAACTCTCTTTTTCCTCCTTTTCGTTTTTTCTTTAAAAAAAAAAAAAAGTAAAGGAAAAAACCAGAGAGACTATTTTGAATGATTGTTTGATTGACTGGCTGACTGACTGACTGACTGGCTGGCTGGCTGGCTGACTGACTGACTGGCTGACTGGCTGACTGACTGACTGACTGACTGACTGACTGACTGGCTGACAGACAGACAGACAGACAGACAGACAGACAGACTGACTGACTGACTGGCTGGCTGGTTGGCTAGCTGATTGACTGACTGGCTGGCTGGTTGGCTGACTGGTTGATTGACTGACTGGCTAGCTGGCTGGCTGGCTGACTGACTGGCTGGCTGACTGGCTGGCTGGTTGGCTGGCTGGCTGGCTGGCTGGCTGACTGACTGACTGGCTGGTTGGCTGGCTGATTGACTGACTGGCTGGCTGGTTGATTGACTGACTGGCTGGTTGGCTGGCTGAATGACTGACTGGCTGGCTGGTTGATTGACTGACTGGCTGGCTGACTGACTGACTGGCTGACTGGCTGGCTGGCTGGCTGGCTGGCTGGCTGACTGACTGACTGACTGGCTGGCTGGCTGGCTGACTGACTGGCTGGCTGGCTGACTGACTGACTGACGTTAAAAAGAAACACACAAAAGCCCCCAGTCTATTGTGACAAACAAATGTGTCTATACAGTTGAGATGTACACAAGCCAGCGACTCCAACTAAGGCTTCAGAAAGAAATGTTTTATTTAACGACGCACTCAACACATTTTATTTACGGTTATATGGCGTCATACATATGGTTAAGGACCACACAGATTTTGAGAGGAAACCCGCTGTCGCCACTACATGGGCTACTTTTTCCGATTAGCAGCAAGGGATCTTTTATTTGCGCTTCCCACAGGCAGGATAGCACAAACCATGGCCTTTGTTGAACCAGTTATGGATCACTGGTCGGTGCAAGTGGTTTACACCTACCCATTGAGCCTTGCGGAGCACTCACTCAGGGTTTGGAGTCGGTATCTGGATTAAAAACGACATACCTCGACTGGGATCCGAACCCAGTACCTATCAGCCTGTAGACCGATGGCCTGCCACGACGCCACCGAGGCCGGTATATGTAATGATAGTTTGTCAATAGAAAGTTCCTGACTGGAGTGGGTTCAACACCATAATGTCCTATATGTCACCCTTCAAGAATGAAGTTGTTTTTTGATGTTGTTGGGGTTTGTTTGTTTTTTGGGGGGGGGGGGGGGGGGGGGGGGGGGGTTCGTTGTTGTTGTTTTGTTGTTGTTGTTTTGGGGGGGGGTGTTTTGGGGTGCTTTTTTGGCGCGGGGGGGGGGGGGGAGAGTTGGTTGTTTGTTTTATCCCATAGCCTTTGTCTCCTTTGACTTTCAACGCCATCGGACTACAGGCTGGTAGGTACAGGGTTCGCAGGCTGGTACCGGCTCCCACCCAGAGCGAGTTTTAACAACTCAATGGGTTGGTGTAAGACCACTACACCCTCTTCTCTCTCTCTCTCACTAACCAACTAACAACTAACCCATTGTCCTGGACAGACAGCCCAGATATCTGAGGTGTGTGCCCAGGACAGCGTGCTTGAACCTCAATTGGATAAGCACGAAAATAAGTTGAAATGAAAATAATTTCCAACTCATTTCTTCCCGACCTGGTAAGTCCTCCTATCTTTCAACAGGTGCTTGTCTCTTGTGGCTATCCGTGCCACACACCTGTCCTTTCCCATCAGCTTTAACTGTGGGCTGTGTAGTGGGTGTTGTGCTCAACCAGTTTTAACTGGTCTTAGCTCCTGGACTAGTAACTCTACATGATAAAGCTGTATACAAAATGTCAGCCCAATATCCTGAGGCATTCCGGAAAAAAGAAGAGTACAAAAACACAAATTTTCTAATCTAAGAAAGCCATATCTCTGTCAAGAATGGGCAAACAATGGACAGTCCAACTTAACAAGTAACCGTAAAAATTTCTGCTGATTAGTTTGAGAGATTGTGAAAAAAAAGTCCAGAAACCTATATGTAGGACAGACAGACAGACAGATGGATGGGCGGACGGACGGATGGACCGATAAACAGACAGACAGACGGACATACAGACAAAAAAGTTAAAGTTGTTTTATTTAACGACGCCACTAGAGCACATTGATTTTTTATCTTATCATCGGCTATTGGACGTCAAACATATGGTCATTCTGACACTGTTTTTAGAGGAAGCCCGCTGTCGCCTCATAGGCTACTCTTTCACGACAGGCAGCAAGGGTTCATTTATTTACGCTTCCCACAGGCAGGATAGCACAAACCATGGCCTTTGTTGAACCAGTTATGGATCACTGGTCTGTGCGAGTGGTTTACACCTACCCATTGAGCCTTGCGGAGCACTCACTCAGGGTTTGGAATCGGTATCTGGATTAAAAATCCCATGCCTCGACTGGGATCCGAACCCAGTACCTACCAGTCTGTAGACCGATGGTCTAACCACGACGCCACCGAAGCCGGTCTACAGACAAAAAAGACAGAGGGGCGGAAATGAAACCTATAGTCCCCTCCGGTTGGACCGGTTGGGGACTAAAAATATAATAACTTTCGAATGAGATAAAGTTTGATATACATTGATATATTAATTATCGGTTCTTTTCTTGGATGTCAAACATTTGGTAATTTTGACATATAGTCTTTGAGAGGAAACCCGCTATATTTCCCCATTAATATCAAGGGTGGGGCTTTTTTTTTTATGCACCGTCCCTCAGACAGAATATATACCAGTCGTGGTGCACTGGCTGGAACGAGAAATAACCCAATGCGACCACTGACAGGGATCGATCCCAGACTGACCGAGCATCAGTCGAGCGCTTTACCACTGGGCTACCTCCTATCCCATGTACGTATCAGTTATCATGAATGACAAATAGCCCAATGGAACCACCGACAGGAATCGATCCTAGACTGACCGCGTATCAGGTAAGCATTTTACTACATTATACTACATCCCGCCTACCCCCCCCCCCCCCCCCCCCCCCTCTCAGCATCAGATACATATATTAATTTCCGGTGTTTGATTCAGCTGCTGTTGTTTGATTAACTCAGTTGTGATAACCATCGGCAAGTTATAATTCAGTTTTACTGGAACGAGGTCACACGGCTGTCTACTGATTGGCAGTGCGGGGTTACGTCTGTTGCCAAAGGGGCGGGATTTAGCTCAGTCGGGTGAGTGCTCGCCTGAGTTGCTTGCGTCGCAGGATCGAACCACCTCGGTGGATTCATTCAACTGGTTGGGGTTTTTTTCTCTCGTTTCAACCAGTGCGCCACAACTGGTCAAAGTTTGTGGTATGTGCTTTTCTGTCTGTGGGAAAGTGCACATAAACAATCCCTTGCTGCATAAGGACTACTACTTAATCAATATGCTCTAGTTGTGTCGTTGAACAAAACAAAGTTTAATTTTAAAATAATACTAAAAGTTTGTTTTTTGTTTTACGATACAACGAAAAACTAGGGGTTTTTTTTTTTTTTGGGGGGGGGGGGGTTAAATTGCGAAATATGGTCGGTCTAGTATCGATCCATGTCGGTGGGCCCATTGGGCTATTTCTCGTTCTAGCCAGTGCAATACAACTGGTATATCAAAACTATGTGCTATCCTGTCTATGGGATGGTTAATATAAAATATCCATTGCTACTAATGGACAAAAATGTGGCGGGTTTCCTGTCCAGTGATGTCGTTAAACAAAAGGATATCTTGCTATTAAACAAAACAAACTTTAGACTATATGTCGAAATTATCTAATGTTTGTTATCCAATAGCTAATGATTAATAAACCAGCGTGCTCTAGTGGTATAAGAGTACGGGCTGCCATTTTAGTTGGAGGCCAGGCTGGTTTTGCCCCAATTAAACGAAAATGCCCGAATCTGCATAACAACATTGTATTCATATTAACATTACCACAAAACGGCTATATAGGATTGCAAACGAATCACTACACATTGTTACGTGGATTACAACTAATTTTGACGGTACAATGGAAATAATTGGTAAAAAGGTCTCAGGTTAGCACATTTTACCCGAATGTGTCTATCATTTTTGTCAGAATTTGAGGTTTTGCTCCAGCACTGGGGGAGCAGTTCCCTCCCCCACAAGCACCCCACCCCCACCCCCACCCCCGTCCCGTACGCTTAGGAGAATGATGGGAATGCGTGGTAAAAAGGTCTCAGGTTAGCACATTTTGCCCGAATACCTCTATAATTTTTGTCAGAATTTGATCGTTTGCTCCAGCACTAGGAGTTCAGTTGCCCCCACCCCTGCCCATTCCGCCCGTCTCGTACGCTTGTGTCTAGTAGTGGTCTTCCAATGATCGATTATAATCGAACATTGATCGGATTGGCTATTACGTTGTAATGATCGATTATAAAAACCAATAATCGATTTTGTGGGGAAATGTTAACTGTAACTGATCCTCCAGTTTAGATGATAACACTGATGGAAATATTCAGTGGTTTGGGTTTGGTTTTATGTGTACATCAAGAAAAATTACATTGAATAGTTAATAAAGGTACAATTAGCCAATTGCAGGGTGCACACGACAATAGGTACATGGTTTTGATAATTCAAAGCCTTCTTATGGTCATGGAATTCTAACCATTTGTGTAATCGAAAGTTGATCGGATAGAGCTATTTGAAGTTGAGATCTGCTATATGTAATGAAAGTCTGTCAATAGAAAGTTCCTGACTGGAATGGGTTTAACACCATAATGTCCTATATGTCAATGAAGGTTTTTTCATTATTGGTGGTTTGTTTTGTTTGTTTTGTCCCATAGCCCCCTTTTTGTCCCATAGTCCCCCTTTTTGGGGTGGGAGGTTTGTTTTGGGGTTTCTTTGTTACTGGGTTTTTGTTTGTTTGTTTTATCCCATAGACCCCTTTATTTCCCTTGTCTCCTTTGACTTTCAACGCCATCGGACATAAGGCTGGTAGGTACGGGGTTCGTAGCCCGGTACCGGCTCCCACCCTCAAACGACTCAGTGGGTAGGTGTAAGGCCACTACACTTTCTTTTCTCTCACTTACCACTAACAATTAAAAATTAACCCACTGTCCTGGACAGACAGCCCAGATAGCTGAGGTGTGTGCCCAGGACAGCGTGCTTGAACCTTAATTGGATATAAGCACGAAAATAAGTTGAAATGAAATGAATGTCCAACTCATTTCTGACCGACCTAGGCCGCGCTCCACAAAGCGATCTTAGCACTAAGCTCACCTTAAGTGCATATATTAGCTGTGCAGTTACGGTGATCTTAGGGCTAAGATCGCTTCGTGGAACGGAGTCCAGGCTCCATATTCATAAACATACTTAAGTCAATGTATGATACTTATCTATGTACTTTAAGTATGTATTTAAGTATCATACATTGACTTAATTACATTTATGAATACGGAGACAGGGGCCTAATTTACAAAGTTCTCTTGGGCTCTGCTAGACAACAAAGCATCCTCTTTGTAAGTCTTTTAGCATTGCACTGCGAGATCGCAAAGTTGCGAGAGTTTAGTTAATTAGGTCCCTGGTAACGCCTCCTATCTTTCAACAGGTGCTTGTCTCTTGCGGCTATCCGTGCCACACACCTGTCCTTTCCCATCCGCTTCAGCCGCGGGCTGTGTAGTGGGTGCTGTGCTCAACCAGTTTTTTTGTTAGTCTTGGCTCCTATGAAAGCCATATCTCTGTCAAGAATAAGCAAACAATGGACAGTGAAACTTACTAAGTAACAGTAAAAATTTCAGCTGATTAGTTTGAGGGATTGTGAAAAAAGTCCAGAAAACTATATGTAGGATAGACAGACATATAGATGGACAGACGGACGGACAAACAGACAGACAGACGGACATACATACAAAAAGACAGACGGACAGAGGGGCGGAAACGAAACCAATAGTTCCCTCCGGTTGGACCGGTCGGGGATAAAAATATAATAACTTCCGAATCAGATAAAGTTTTGTTTTGTTTAACGACACCACTAGAGCACATTGATTTATTAATTATCGGTTCTTTTCTTGGATGTCAAACATTTGGTAATTTTGACATATAGTCTTTGAGAGGAAACCCGCTATATTTCCCCATTAATATCAAGGGTGGGTTTTTTTTTATGCACCGTCCCTCAGACAGAATATATACCAGTCGTGGTGCACTGGCTGGAACGAGAAATAGCCCAATGGGACCACTGACAGGGATCGATCCCAGATCGACCGCGCATCAGTCAGGCGCTTTACCACTGGGCTACCGCCTACCCCATGTACCTATCAAATAGCCCAATGGAACCACCGACAGGAATCGATCCTAGACTGACCGCGCATCAGGCAAGCATTTTACTACTGGGCTACATCCCTGCGTCAGATATTAATTTCCGGTGTTTGATTCAGCTGTTGTTTGATTAACTCAGTTGTGATAACCATCGTCAAGTTATAATTCAGTTTTATTAGAACGAGATCAAACAGATCAACAAGAACAGAACTTTATTCAACTCAGATCACCAAACGGTGATGCATTGAGGTGGTTTACAAACATATTATACAGACGGCTGCAGTAAAGGCATGGGATTTTTATTTACGCTTATATGGCGTTTGACATATGGTTATGGACCACACAGATTTTGAGAGGAAACCCGCTGTCGCCACTACATGGGCTACTCTTTCCGATTGGCAGCAAGGGATCTTTTATTTGCGCTTCCCACAGGCAGGATAGCACAAACCATGGCCTTTGTTGAACCAGTTATGGATCACTGGTCGGTGCAAGTGGTTTACACCTACCCATTGAGTCTTGCGGAGTACTCACTCAGGGTTTGGAGTCGGTACCTCGATTAAAAATCCCATGCCTCGACTGGGATCCGAACCCAGTACCTACCAGCCTGTAGACCGATGGCCTAACCACGACGCCACCGAGGCCGGTCTACTTCTGATGACGTATCATGTTTCCATTTATACAATTTCACCGTTTTTCGATAGTTCTTGCCGAGATTTATCATAGATAAACGATCAATATTACATTTTGAATGGTTAAATCTTGCTTTGTGAAAAGGGTATCTTGCTATTCTATATTCCTTACCAAACCAAACTTTAGATGAAGGCTGTAGTTGTTTTTTTATTCTATTAGAATGATCAGAAATACCAACTCTTTTTTTTTGCACCACAACTGGTCAAGGCCGTTATGTTTTTCTGAAAGTGCACCAAAAGATCCCTTGGTAAATCATAGGCCGTGTCGTTATGTATTTTAAAATCTATATATGGGTAACATGGAAATAACATAAAATTTTGCCCGAATACCTCTATAATTTTTGTCCCTTGCGTTTGCTAAGGACTACTAATTAATGCCCCCACCCCTGCCCATATCCGCCCGTCTCGTACGCTTGTGGTGTCGTTAAATCATTATAATCGAAACTGATAATTTTACAAATGATCGATTATTACAACCAAATAATCGATTGTTGGGAAAATGTTAACTGTTTGATCCTCCAGTTTAGGCGATACAATGGAAATAATTGGAAAAATTACATAAAGGAATTAGTGGCAGGTAACGAAAGGTTAAAACAATTCAGGATAGCACATTTTGCACAACAATATACCTCTATCAAATTTATGGTCATGGAATTCTGACCATTGTGTAATCCAGTTGATTGGGAAATGTTCAATTAACGCCACCCCACACGAAAAATACCGGATTCCGCCCGTCAAATTACGCTTGCAAACAAGTAAAGTGATGATCACATCAAATAAAAATTCAAGATTTTATAATCGACACATTGTAAAGAACTGTGGCAAAAACACAATATTACAGTTGATACTGACTTTATTCGAAATTTTATTAAGAAAACAAGGGGATGTGTGCTGTATTAGCCATTCTCAAAGAGAATGTTACACCCCTGCACCACGGTGAGGTTACAGCACGCGCAGGGGTTGATTGGAGCCAACCGATTATAACCGATGATCGATGATAGAATCCCAAACGGTTCCCATCACTAATGTCTAGTGGTGTCGTTAAACAAAACAAAACTTAACTTTATAATAATTTCCGCTCGTGATGCTATAATTGGAGCACATACTTCTGTTTCCTTCTTTATTGCTGTACTTCGCGGTCATAAATAACTCTGTCACGCGCGCTCGTGCCAACTGTTTCCGTGTCTCACATATTGGTTTTAAAAGTGCATGTAAAGGTTACCTTGCACCGAATCGCGAGTCATGTTCGGAGGGCCGAGTTTTCGCGACCGAGCGCTTGCTTTTTATTTAGCACCTAACGTTAAAGGGACAGTCTCAAAATTGCATAAGAAATTAAAGTTCGTTTTATTTAACGACACCACTAGAACACACTGATTTATTAATCATCGGCTATTGGATGTCAAACGTTTGGTAATTTTGACAGTCTAAAGATTTTGTTTTGTTTAACGACACCAGTAGAGCACATTGATTTATTAATCATCGGCTATTGGATGTCAAACATTTGGTAATTTTGACAGTCTAAAGATTTTGTTTTGTTTAACGACACCAGTAGAGCACATTGATTTATTAATCATCGGCTATTGGATGTCAAACATTTGGTAATTTTGACAGTCTAAAGTTTGTTTTGTTTCTCGACACTACTAAAGCACTTTGATTTATTGATCATCGACTATTGGATGTCAAACATTTGGTAATCTAAATAAATACATGTAGTCTTAGAGAGGAAACCCGCTACATTTTTCCATTAGTAGCAAAGGATCTTTTATATGCAATGAAACATTAAGATTGCATCTATGAATATTCATGTTAATGCATGTTGAAAAAATTAATGAAAGCGTTATAATGGAATAAGATTTTTTTAAAACACAATCAAATTATTGTTTTATTTATTTAATTACAAATTATCATCAAGCGTATTTGTGTTGATTTTGGCTGAAGAGTGAACACCTCACTTTTTTAACTCGCAAGTAGTCGCAAAATTTGACTTTTCACGCGACAAAATTTATCAATGTCTAGAAATTTAAATTTATATATATATATCACAGAACAGCATCGAGCCAAAGGAAGAGAAACAACACCCTTAGAAATTCACACCAAAGATCACCTTCGTGGAGAGAATCAACATCGATGCCACAAGCAGCGCGGAGAACCGACCACAGAGAACAACAAGGGTCGAACCCTTTTTTAGCCCACAGCAGGAGCTCAGAACAGACAGGTTGGCAGAAAATCACCCACAGGAGGCGGAAATAAAAATAATCAACTTATCTCACCGGAAATTCACTGCCACAGAAACACGGGTTTTGGAAAAGGGTTTGAAATTTACCCCCACACCAAAGAATAACAATATAGAAGAATTAAAGGAAGATATTAATGAGTTCTGTCGCCAGTTAAGAAACACTGAATACTTTTTTGAAAACAATAGTTCTAATAATGATGATTCTATAGTTAGGAATAAAAAGTTATTGGAGTGCAATAAAAGGTAGGAATAGAAACCTAGATGATTATATCGAAGTAGTTTCAAAATATCCTCTCAATAACAATCCTAAATCAAATTCAAATATAAAAGATTATGAAAGAAAATGTTTATTAAATTTAGCAAATAATAAGTCTATTGTTATTAAACAAGCGGATAAGGGTGGGTGCTATTGTTATCATGAATACTGCTGAATACAAACAAATGGCTCTTTCCATAATTGAAGATCAGAATAATTACATAGAAATTACAGAGGTAAAAATCCAACAATTTTAAACAACTTAAAAACATTTATAAAAACGATTTGAGGAAGAATTGACCGAAAAGGAATTTGATTATTTAACAAATTTTTGAATGTAAGGAGAGTAATTTTTATGGCCTTCCTAAAGTACATAAGAGCCAGATTATTAATTCTATGTGCAAGAGAAGCACAGAAAAGTTATGTAGAATTATTGCATCCTAATGACTTACAGTTACGACCAATTGTAGCCGGCCCAGTGTGTGCACCCACAGACTGAGCAATTTCATTGATATATTGTTGAAACCATTTTTATTAAAAGTAACCAGTTATACAAGACACACTATGGATTTCATCAACAACCTGCCAGAAAAGACAACGGAAGAAGCGTACTGGTAACATTTGATGTAACAAAACTATATTCTAGCATACCACATGACCTTGGAATCACCCGCAGTGTCATACTGGTTAACCAAATATCCCCAACTTTTGCCAGAACGAATTTCGAAGTCTTTAATTGTAGAAAGCATAAAATATATATTGGAAAACAATATATTTTACTTTGATGGGAAACACTACAAACAGATTAAAGGGACGGCAATGGGTACCAAAATGGCACCAAGCTATGCCACACTTACTTTAGGTTACCTAGAACAAATATTAGAAACTAAAATTACAAATATATTTGGATCAGACTTTCAGCTATATTTCAAGAAGAACTGGAAACGTTTTCTTGATGATTGTTTCATACTGTGGCCTTTGTCCAAAACACTGTTTGGAATTATTTCACGAGTTACTTAACACACTGAATAGTAACATAAACTTTACTATGGAAACAGAACGCAAAGAAAATTCCTTTTCTAGACACTTTAGTAATCAAATGTGGACGCATAATAGAAACTGATATATTTTTACAAACCAACTGATAGCAAACAGTACCTTTCTTTCTCATCCTGTCATCCGAGTCATACGAGAAGAAGTATACCATATAACCTAGCACGGCGTATCTGTATGATTGTGTCAAATATACAAACACGTGACCAACGTCTCTCCGGGAACTCAACATGTATCTTAAAACGCGAGTTTATCCAAAACAGCTAATATCAGATAGTATCGAAAAGGCGGTAGTATTAGATAGAAAATATCTTTTTAAAACCAAAACAAATCGTTTCAGCGAAAAGGCCGCTGGCATTTGTATCCACCCATAATCCGCAGAACCCGATATATATAAAAAGATCTCGTCAGAATTGCACATTTTAAACAAAATGAAAAATGTCATCCATACTAGACTCTATTTCAATTATAAATAGTAAGAGACAAAGCAAAAACTTGAAAAACAGATACTGACAAAAGCACGATTTGAATCTACAACAGTAGAACATAAATGCAGTGTCAAAAAGTGTAACCGAAGTAACTGTGGTACATGCCAACATATTTTAGAAGGCACACATATAGAATTCAACCACAAAGGTTTATTTTGGGTACACAGGGATATGGATTGTTCCGTTAACAATGTTATTTATGTAATTACATGCCAAGGTTGCAAAGAACAATACATTGGTCATACCAATCAGCTGAGAGCCAGAGTACGCGTACACAAACAGCAAATAAAACAACCTGAAACAAGATGCATACCCTTGAGTTCACATTTAAATACATGTGCGGCACAAAAAGATATTAAATTCACCATTTTCCCATTTTATCACATAGATACCAATGATGAAATGAAAAGAAAGACAAAGGAAATTTATCTCGCCTTCATGTAAAATTCTTTAATCTCATTGGTTGTTTGCCGTTGGACAAATCCCTTATCCCCCTGTGGGTGGAGCCAAATTCTCTTATACCCCGTTTGTAATTTCCAAGTTTCCAGCCGCCCCAATTAATGCTAAAGCAATAATTAGATTATAAATAACATTGATAATCAATCAAGTATACACAATTAATTTTATTTTTACTATAAAATACACTATTTCAATACTTTTAAAAGCTGCAATGTTGAACTCGGCCACCTAATTACGGTCGTGGTGTTATTGTATTAATGCGCGATTAGCAACAGGTTTTTTTTTTTTTTTTTTTTTTTTTTTTTACTACATACATTTCTGATAAAAAAAAGTTGTTTTTTTTATTTTATTTTTATTAATATCTGTTTCAGACAATTTCGTATTACAAACATTTGAAGTTAAAAACTCGTTTATCGATGGAACTATTTTTCGTCACTGGCAAGTGCTTTCGTTCGCGTCCGCGTGGTACGGCTCCTCCGTTAATAAATTGTTAACAATTATTGTTTGGCGTTATTTTAATTATTTGGCTATATGGTTTAACATGTCGGCAAGATAAATTCGTTGTAGAAGCATCTCTCAGGGTATATGGCTTTTTATGTACCCTCTGTGTGCTCTTTTACCCCCTCGCCTTCGGCTCGGGGTAAAAGAACACACAGAGGGTACATAAAAAGCCATATTCCCCTCGTGATGCTTCTACAACTTAAAGTATTTTATTAGAAAGTTTTGTCCACTTCTTAATGCTCTTCGTTAGATAAAAGCAACAATGACGTAATTAAATCAATCCCCTTCTACTACAGTAACGTCAAAAAATGTATGACGTCATATTTAGCAGTTATTTAGCAGATCCTTTCTGAAGATAACATTGAAACATGTAAAAGGATCATTATTTCTTTAAATTGTTTTTTAAAATACATATATACTGTACACTTGTTTTCTTTTATCATTTTTATATATATATATTTTGCATATTACAGTGAAATATATTTTTTAATTATAGACTTAATATTAGTAGTAGTTAAAAAAGAAGAACAAAAAGCCCTATAATAATATACTATTAATATAGGTGAGATAGTAAATTAATAATATAAAATTTAAAATCGCAAAGTGTCAGTTGGCAGGTTTTGAAACTACTGCACCGATTCGCAAGGCATTCGACTATTATATGTAAGCAATCTACAGGGCTCAAGCTAGGTCTAAATTTTAGGGAGAAGTGACTTCTCCCTCCAGACCTTGAGAGGGAGAAGTTTTTAACCAGAGGGAGACTTGAATTTATTTCTATTTTTTAGTAATTTACTTGCGTTTTTATGTTAAATCACGTGAAGCCCCTTTTTGCAGACACTGATTACGAGTTATTACTGTTTATATTTCAAAGAAACAAATTGTATGGACGATATGATCCTAAATACCAAATTACGGATTCATGTGATTACATGTACATTCTTTTATTTTCCTTATCTTCAAAGACTGAGATAATTAATCCTTAATTAAGCACGTCGCCATTTCCAAATTCCTGGTCAGTCACCCGTGAACGACTTATTTGTTTGCTTTACCATAGTTATGTCGTTAAACATTCATTCATTCCATTCATTCACCCGTGAACGCATGTTGCCAAGCATGTGGCCTCTATTTTAACAAGGCGACTTCGATATCGCTCCAGACACACGGTCAGGGCGGAGTCGGCGAGATCAAGGCGAAGTTTGGGCTCACTTCGCCTGGTCGCGTGAGCCCTGAATCTAATTAAAATTACCTCCACTGGTTAACCAGTAGAGCTAATTTTAATCAGATTGATATGTAAGCAGTGGATATGCAATATTGATAGGAAAAGGTTCTTAATCTTGCCTAACCCTAACACACAAATAGATTACTACTATATCAAATACAATAGTAATTAAAGATTATTAACTGCGTCGTTATATAGCACGACAACCCTAAATGGCAAGTGAAAAACGTATTTTAGTGTAACAGTAGAAATGAACGCGAAAAAGAGCTCCTAATGTTTACGGAGTAATGGAAACGGCAGCTCTGATTGGTTGTAAAATGGGGCCCGTGACAGACATGCTTGAAACCCTAGTGGTATATGAGCATGTTAATAAATATTGGAATGGAATGGTTGTAAAATATAATATGTGACACTGTTTATTTGAAAGAAAGAAATGTTTTATTTAACGATGCACTCAACACATTTTATTTACGGTTATATGGCGTCGGACATATGGTCAAGGACCACACAGATATTGAAGGAGAAAACTCCCTGTCGCCACTTCATGGGCTACTCTTTTTTATTAGCAGCAAGGGATCTTTTATATGCACCAGCCCACAGACAAGGTAGTACATAACACGGCCTACGATATACCAGTCGTGGTGCACTGGCTGGAACGAGAAATAGCCCAATGGGCCGATCGAAGAGGATCGATCACAGACCGATCGCGCATCGAGCGAGCGCTTTACCACTGGGCTACGTCCCACCCCAATTTTTATAACAAATGAAACACTATACAAATTAAACCTCGAGATGTGTATGCTATTTTCTGGAGTGAAAAAAAAAAGTGAGATACCCGGGGAGGGGGAGGGGGGCAACTGCCTCCACCCCTGGAGGGTACGGCCCTGCTAACCCTAACAAACAAATAGTTTACTACTATATGAAATACAATATTAATTAAAGATGTTTTATTTCTAATAACATTATTATTAACTGCAACGTTATATAGAACGACAACCCTAAATGCCACGTGCAAAACATGTTTCTGTGTAACAGTGGGAATGAACGCGAAAAGGTTTAATGTTTACGGAGTAATGGAAACAGCAGCTCTGATTGGTTGTAAAATATAATATGTGATACTGTTTATTTGAATGAATGATCTAATTAATTCTCATCTACATTTCTTTACTGTACATGTATTATGTAAGCTACATTGAAGGTTGAACAGAGTATAATATTGATTTGTGTGCGGTTTTATATCTTATTATTTTCTTTAGTTTTTCAGGGTGGGGGGTCTTTTATATATTGACATAAGCGTACGAGACAACTGACCCCCCCCCCCCCCCAACCCTTGAGCTAGAGCAAAACCCCAACTTAGGGCAAAAAAGATAGAGATATTCGGAAATGAACTAGCCTAAAACCTTTTCGCCATGTTTTTTTCCATCATTCTTCACACAATTTTAGTTGTAATCCATGTAAAAAAAAAATGCGTAGTGATTCATTTGCAAACCTATACTAGCTGTTTGGCAATAAAGTTTAATATTAAGAAATTTTGTTATCCAAAGTCGGGCATTTTAGTTTAATTAGGGCAAACGTCAGACTTCTCCCACACCTCCCCCCCCCCCCCCCCCCCCGCTCCAAAAATGGGACCTTGTACGCCGAAGTAAATAATTCATCCTTGAGGATTGACAGTGAAAACGTTTCTTACAGATAAATTAGTTTATCAGTTTTAACATCATTACCACTGAACAACTATTTGGTTCGAAGGAATGTGTTTTCAAGTGCGGGGGCAAGGTCAAATAAGTGTGTCGGTGAAAGCGCAATTAAAACGTTAACCGTTATTAGAAATACACGTTGACGCCCCGAGTAGTGCAAATATTACTAGTTAAAATAATCAGAGACAAGTATTTTTTTTTCGTTTGGGAGAGGCAGAGGCGGATCTAGGGAGGGGGCAGTGGCCTGCCCACCACCACCACCCTACATTTTGCGACAGTTATAATTTTATTGTATATTAATTTTCTTCTTTTTTTACGATCCCTCTCCAAACCTCCCCCAAAGCTCCCTTTACATTCCGCCTCATGTCATTCCCCCCTCCACCTTAATGGATTTTCTGGATCCGTCACTGGGAGGGGGTAACATTTTTTGTTTTACTGATTTTAATATACACGTTACTGTCTGTCTGTCTCTCTGTCTCTGTCTCTGTCTCTCTCTCTCTCTGTCTCTCTCTCTCTCTCTCTCTCTCTCTCTCTCTCTCTCTCTCTCTCTCTCTCTCTCTCTCTCTCTCTCTCTCTCTCTCTCTCTCTCTCTCTCTCTCTCTCTCTCTCACATCTCTCTATCTCATATCAGGGGGTCAGGCTGGCTTTTGCCCAAATTAAATGAAAATGCCAGAATCTGGATAACAACATTTATTCATATTAGCATTACTACAAAAACAGCTATATAGGCCTAGGGTTGCAAACAAATCACTGCGCATTTTTACATGGATTACATGGTAGAATGATGGAAATACATGGTAAAAAGGTCTCAGGTTAGCACATTTTGCCCGAATATCTGTTTCATTTTTGCCTGAATTTGATGTTTTGCTTCAGCAGTTAAACCCCCCAGTTAAAACATTCCGAATTATCCTGATATGGGGCGAGTCTATTTTAGTGGCCGCAGCACAGCGAACCATACCAATACGTACGGGATGGGTTAGGCGTAGTAAAAAAAAAGGTTTAGTTCCGGTTACCCGACCGTCCCTAGATTTTTGGTGCCGACCCTAAACTTTTTTTTACCCCCCCCCCCTTTTTTTTACCCCCCCCCCCCCCCCCCCCCCCCCCCCTGTTTTATTTAATAATCCATTAATATCAATCCTAATTTTCGTCGACTCTAAAAACAACAACTGCAGAGAGATGCCATGAGATCTGTCAGTCCAAGATCTCGTTACCAGAAGACCCGGAACACTTCGCGCAATTTTACTTCCGAAGAGTTCCAAATGAAAAGCTTCCGAGAGCCATTCGGAACTCCTCGTACATTTCCACGAAATATAAGCGTAGTGGAATGTGACGAGGTGTTCCGATTCCTTGAATGTCGTTTCATTTGAAATTGATTTAAATACATGTGTAATATTATTTGATTTGAATGAGCACATTTTTGACATTCTACTCTGTAAATGGAAGACGCCATTGACACCACATGCTCTTGGACGTGTTCTTGTACTCATTCGGAACTACTCGGAACGTATGAATCCAATCTTCAAAATGTTACGCTAGTTTACTGTTAAAAAGCAGAATGATACAAATTTCCAGTCTATTTTGGTAGGGGAATTCCCTAAAACGTAATCGAACTTCTAGAAATACCGAGTTACGATTCAATGTTAAACATAAAGAGTAAACATGAAAATAGCCGATTATGCTGAAAAGATTACTTAAATTAAATATTTAGACATCAACTCTATCAATATTTTGCATTTGTTTGACAAATAACCCCTGTAATTTTTATTAAATATGATGATATCCATGGCATTTGAAATGAACTGGTAGTACCCAAAACCTTAAGAAATGACAACTCTTTTCACATTTAATAGCGTCTGCAGTGCTGTAGTTGTGAGGGGGTGTAACCATGTTGTGGATCAGACCTTTAAAAGCAAAAATACAAACCTGTTTTACCTCTTTGTCAACAGTGCAAAGATACTGTGCAGTGTCCTTATGGACGATCAAAAGGGAAACTGTTTTCCTGAAAATAGTTGTTTTGTTTTGATATCTCTGCTATGAGGATAGTTGGTATGGAGATCTTTTTGTTAACTTATTTTGTTAATTTTTATTGACATCTTAGTTGTGTTCATGATGTACATTTTGTTACTGCAATACTGGCAATGAAATAGGCCGGGAAGATCAGTGTTGTTGCTGTAGTTGTGAGGGTGTGTAACCATGTTGTGGATCAGACCTTTGATATTAAAACTTTTTTCCAATGAACAAATTATAGTGTTATTTTAGTGTTATCGTAGTTTATAACCTTACCGTGTAGTATTAGACTTGGGTGGTGTTTACATTAATACCGATTGTGATTGGACTAGGTTTCGACATGGGGTTTTTTTTTATAGAAAATAATTAATGATTCTCATTAGAGTATGTATTGTCAGTTGCATTGTAACACAAAGAAAGAGCTTTTAATATATTAATCTGCTATAATATTCAGGAAATATTAGCTCGAAAATGGGTGGGAAAGAAAAGAAAAAAGTTTTCCCTACCTACCTACCCTATTTTTGTTTGGCATGTAACAGGAACCAAACATTTTTTTTTACTTGGCCTTATCAGTCTTCAATTTTACATTACAAATTATTTATTTATTGAAAAAAAACCCACCTAAATAAGTCTTCAGTTTTACATTACAAATTATTTATTTTATAAAATAAAACATGTTTTAAGGCATTCGTAATTCACACGAAACATGTCGTATACCCTCAGGATAATTCGGAATGTTTTCAAATTATTTTTAAATCACTGGCATGATTCTGCAAGTAAGGTTTTGATTGGTGGACATGAGCTCCAACTGGCTGCTGTTAGATCCACATGTAATAGTGGAGCTAATTTTAATTAGATTGCAGCACAATGGTCGAACCAACAGGAAAGGTGTATATTAGTCAGTGTGGATTTCTCATACTTATTGTTGATGTTTATAGAAGCAAATTTATCTAAAGATATGAACGCATTAATATATATATTGGTAACAGATACAGACCCAGACGTCTAAATACAGCAGACCTGGTGTGTTTTGGGTCTTACAGTTTTGTATCTGTTGACTATGGGCCTAAAATTCTCATTGAATGTGGTAAATAACCGTATAGTAATAAAATTAAAGGGACATTCCTGAGTTTGCTCCATTGTAAGATGTTTCCGAATAATAAAATATTTCTACGCTTAAACTTGCATATTAAATATATTTTCTTATTTAGAATATCAGTGTCTGTATATTCAATGTGTTTCTGGTTATGTTAATATTTCTAAGAAGCCCAAACTGGATTTTGACTTTAAGGATGGCTTAACTACGACACCACCGAGGCCGGTCTCGGTGTTGAATGCTAGCTACGGCCCTTGGTATGTGTTGTTAAACAAACACACGTTGAGCAGCTGTGGAAAGATCAAAGGTCTCTTAAGAAACAATGCATCGTCCTTGCAAATATTTTTGCATTGCACTGTGAGATCGCAGTTGCGAGACTTTTGTGAATTGGACACTTTATTCATTCATTTTAATTTAACTTCATACTTATATCCATTTAAGGTTTGGAGTGTTTGTGCAGGGCACGAATTTGTGGTTAGGTGTGAGAGAAAAAAAAAGTTTACTCCTCTCCCGCTTTGACGTGGACATTTAACTTGTCACGTCACCGATAGAAATCGGTATTTGTAGTGTTAAATTCAGTGGACGGATTAACTTTGACAATCACTATAGGGTAGATAAGCGCCATCTTATGCAAAAAATTATACTATTAAAACAAATAAAAATAAATAAATAAATAAAAAACAAATAATAATAATAAATGATAACAATAAAAATTTTTTAAATTAACCACAAACCAACATTTAAAAAAAATCTGCATACAACGCCATGAGATTTCTTCACGCGTAATGGTCATTTGATGTCGTTTTAAAACACATACATGTACTAACACGGTACCAAAAGCAAACAAACAAACAAAGTAAAACACAATCACGTTAGTTATACTGTTGCACTATTTCATTTTGCTGATGATGGTCAAAATGTATTTGAATGAAAAGTGCAATTCGAAATCGAATTTAGCATACCGCAAAGGACGAGAAAGAACAATAAGAGGGAAAAGAAGAAAAGATTCCGAGACAGAGCGAAGAGAACAAGTATTTTAAATGCTTTATATTGATGTATAAAACTAATTCACGAAACCAGACATGTAATCGATATAAGTTTCTACAGACCTGGTATGGGAATGGAATGGCTGCAGTACGTTCTGTTTTCCTTCGTACAGTTACAGTCGCCATACAGGTACACCTCTGTGACAGTTCTCAGCTCGCGAGGCGGTGGTGGTGGTGGTCGTAGTTGAAAAAACGACTCGTCAATCTCCCTCTCCGTGGTCACGAGTGGTGGTGGTGCTGACGTTAGGTCGCCGTCACACGGATTGCCGGACGAACGGACGAGCAACAGTGCAAACACTGGCAGAATCTGAAAGATAGGGGTGGGGTGGATTATAGACACCTCAAAACATTTTGAAACTGCGGTTATTTGATATGTAACATATATAGTTATTTCGACACTTGTTGCAGAGAGTTTGGTGTCATTTATCTGAGAGTGGAATTTGATATATCTCTGAACTACACAGTAACTAGTACCCCTAACACTACGTATATTTCTTCTGGGACATTAAATATTATTTTTAAAAATATATAGTAGTAATAATAATAATAAATATCTGTCGTTACGACAATACAGAACCCCCCCCCCCCCCCCCCCCCCAAGAAATATGAACTAGTACTTGTTTTTCTCTCTTTTTTATTTTGTTAGAAAAAACCAGGACTGAATAACTGATCCCGTTTATACCTTTTAGGTCTATTAAACCAATAGTCTTGTATGTTCACTATACTTGACCAGCTTTTAAAATACACAAATATGTTTAATTTTAAAATGTTACTGATACCTTAATTAGAGGTCTGCAAATCGTGTTACCCGGATCTCGTTTGCATTTGTGAAAGGTTAGGGGACTTTTAATTTACAAACTAATTTTTTTATGAAAAAAAGGTAAAAACGATAATTGTCGAGCGTTGCACCATAATTATAATACGTTTTAGAGAAAGTAGAGTGCATTTTTGCTGGTGCTTAAAACACTATCACTAATCACTCTATTTTAATATTATTTCAATACCTTTTATAATAACCTTCCTTAAACCCCATTCCTTGTGTAGGCTCTAATTCATGATACACTTGAGTGTTCTAATTCATATATACATTTTTATTATTTAAACTGTATATAATATTTAAATATTCATTATATTATTAATTAATTAACAACATTCCTTGGTTAATCATCAATTAGTTAATTTCATCGATTTACTTTATTTAATTTTATTATTTATTTAATTTATTCTGAATATTTTTTCTTAAACTTTATTACCGTTATAAGATATACTAGTTAATGAATGTATAATATTTACTCTTAATTCATAAAATATTTTACCTTCATTATCTCACCCCAACACATTTTTGTAAGGTTTGGAAACGTTTGTGTGTTAAATTATCAACAGCGGCTTAAATAAACACTGAACTTTATTATCTCCTTTAAGTGTACACGTGGTCTAAAAAAAAGAAACCTAAAGAAAAACCTAAAACGACACCAAAGTTATGAATGAAATATTTCTGTACATATCACCAATGTTAACTAGTCCAGCCATAACATGTACGCGTCATGAATCAGGAACTGAATTACGGTGTTACCTATTATTTCTTACTGACATCGACACGAACCAATCAGATATAAAGGCACACTTGCCGGGTATCGATGATTGGTTGTCGGTGATGTGGCTAGATTACAGGTAGGGGTGTGATTGGTCGAACGTGTGACATAGAGTCAGTCGTGAATTCCCTCCGACAGTTCAGTGACGGATTAAATATTACAGCAGTCGGAACACGTAAAGACGGAATGACGGCTTTTGTTATTGATATATGTTAAATATTACAAATATGTGAAATATCACTTCCCTAAAGAGAAACTTTTAGCCTAAAGGAACTACTATGGCGTTGTGTTAGTGGGGGCTATTTTAATTTGTATGATATATTCGATTACGAATGTTAAGACAAAAGAAAGCATCAGGAAAGGAAATAAAGTAGAATAAAAAACACACAAAAAGAGAGAGAAAGATGCGAAAAAAAGAAAGAAAGGAAAAGTAAAGAACGATAAGAAGGAAGGAAAGGGCCGTTCGTCGAATAAGGAACGTTCTCATTGGACGATTAGTTGCACCGACTTGTCGCACACCATTTGTCGTAAATTATGTCGTTCCAATTTAGCTGTTCTCACAGGACGATTCGATCGAATGCGACAAATTGGTACGACTAATTGCATGACGAGAACACCCCTTTATGATGACAGAATCTACCCTAAAATGTTTTGACTCTTTTTGGAGTAATACACCCAGACATGTTAGTGTATTTTTTACGTCGGTAGGTGCACCTTATAAACGTTTCAAAACACTCATTCTCAATAAACCGGTGCCCATACTTAAAAAAAAGAAAGCTCGGAATGATATTACATGTAAATGCTTGGGTTCCCACGATCTATCGTCATTCGGTTTTACAACCTGGAAATCGTCCACTTTCCTCACACACCTCCGAATGTCACCGTTTTTGAAAGATCCGTTACTGTCGCTGCTGTGAAATGTAAAGTTTCAGCCACTTTCTATAATACTAATTAATCTAACAGGCATAATTACATTTCCTCATTTCATAGATATTTATAGAGTTATTTAAATGATTGAAAACTCCTTTCCAATGCTAATCTATTTAAAAAAATATTTACCATTTTCTTTGTGTCGCCGATTATAATTTAAACAAGGATGAATGTATATTATGTTCGAATGTTGTTTAATGTGAACAAAGTATTCAGGAATTAGATGAAATGGAATGACATATATGTGTTACAAATACAAATGTGTTCTTTTGGATCAAATATGTTCAACTGGCTTCGTAAATGTACGTTACCAATATTTTTTCATCAATACGTAACAATATTAAAAGTGTTCAGGACTAACAAAACAATTACAACTGCTTTGAATTGAAAAAAATATTTGGTTTACAAATTTTACTTCAATTGTTTTAGCAAACTATGAGCAAACTATGCACTATAACAAAAAAGAAACTTTTATGTACATTTTTAATGCAAAACTCCAATTAAATACATTTTGTATATAAGTTGTTTATCATGTGAAAGAATGTGCTTCTAAATTAGTTAATTTAGATTATCTGCAGTAAAATAAATAATAGACATTATATATAAATATGTTATTTTTAAGTCTAAAAAAAACTTTACTTTTTTCCAACATAGCAATCGTGGGCCGTCCGACAATTACGTAATGCACCCTCCTCGACGTAACCTTCTAACAGAACAACGGTTCTCGTGAAATATTGTGTCCTGTGTGCGTGCGTGCGTGCGTGCGTGCGTGTGTTATGGAAAGCGTTACACTTATATTTATATAATTACGCAATGGAATAATTTACGAGCTCCGTAGTGCCGAGTTATTATTTTTCACTAATCTACACTTTCGAGCGCATTCTTCAACTTGTCCATTTTCAAAAATACGTGACTGCTCAATTGATTTCTATTTTATCTGTTTTAATAAAAATATTGGTTAAAATGATATATAATATTTTCAAAACTACAATGTATATATAATTAATTATTAAGAAAATATAATGTATACATATATACATGTAGCAATATATATTAAGACTGATTTAGTGCATGGCTTGTTTGGAGATCGCAGGATTTCATGTCTTATTTAATTCAAAACAACTTCTGTCCTTCTTCTTATGCCATCTATATCTGTCTTGTATTTTTCTTCTTCTTTTTCTTCTTCTTTTTCTTCTTCTTCTTCTAAATCCATTTCTGATTCTCATCCTTATTCGATATTTTCTCTGTTTCCGTTTAAATCTCGGATCATAACAATAGTCCATGTTCATCTGTATGCATGAGTTGGACTTCACCCTGAATCAGTTTCTATTAGTTTTTGTTATTTTTAACACAGTTTGTTGCTGCTTAGACCATGGATAGAAATGCAAAGCAGTGATTCGGGGCTCCCAACCCTGACACTGCTATATGATCTGGGACAATATATGTATTTAAAAAACCCACCCACAAAACCCCCCAAAAAAACAACCCAACAATATTTAAAGAATTAACTGAACGATTCGGCCTGGAAATTATCATCAGTGGATGGCTGGCTTTAAGCTAAACGTGTAATCTCTGATTTAGTTTCCGACAATCTTCGCTGTGTTCCATTCCGAAAATTAGCGACAATGTAGGTGGAAGTGTCTCCGTGCTCTGTCAACTGAGGTCAATTGCTGTATAGAGGAAGGCTACGACACCAAGTAACCATCCCAAGGCAAGGCTTCCTGCAACACAAACACCGCCTCAGGTCCGGCTTCCTGAAGTTCGTGCAGGGGGACACCTCGGATCCGGCAACACTGATGGGCGGACTAGTGGAACCAGAGCTACAACAACTGCCTTATGGAAGCGCTTACGAGCTACACACCATCAAGTCTACAGCCAGGGTTGGTACTAACTCAGCGCCGAGAAGGAGTCTACCGCCGAGCGGTCGTGGTTAGAGAGATGGATAGCCACACCATCCACAGGATCGTCAATGATTTTATAATAAATAGCTAGGGTTTAGAGATATCTGGGAGAAGCAAAAAGGACAGAACGATAGGAAGGTATCCCGGGGGAACGTTAGTCCATTTGAAATTTGGTAAATATTTTATTTCTGCTCTGTTGTATAACCTTGATGTGATTGATGTGACTTTTAAATATTTTAATACTGTATTATACCAATATTCTTTAGACAGTGTCTTCGGTCATCTGACGAAGTAAATCGTAGACTTTTTGTTCTAACATTATACGAGTATTTGGTAATATAAAGCTTAGCCGGTCATCCTAGAAGACCTAGGTAAACTGTAGGTTATTGTCTTTATTGTGATAGGTACCAGTATTAATTCTGTGTTACAAGGTTACTGAATGAGTAGTTAAGGGTTAATTAAAAATTAACCAGTTAGGAATAGTGTTGTAATTCCTTTATTAATTAAGTTCCCCTAGAAGCGTTTCTCAATTATCACACGTGTGGGTGTTGTGTCACGGTGAAGTGATTAGCATATTGTGTAAACTAGACACCTAGAGATTAACTAATTAAGTGATCAGTTCTGGGTTGTTATTATTGTTGTTATTAATTAACTACTGCGGCAGTACATTTGTCAGCGTAGATTAATACAGATTCCAAAGTGTATTGTGTTTTTGTTGTGTTTTCTAGTGAACTAAACGTGCTATAATAATATATACTTTATATAAGATCGTATCTCTGATCATACCTAGACGAGCCAAAGCGGTTTTGTACTGCCCGTTACAGGGAGATCTAATACATATACAGTTAGGAGAGATATTTGGACAATCGTGTTTTATTCAGTTACGGGTATTATAGAATCCCCGTGACAAAATTACTTCTTCTTTTTTTTAAATATTATTAAATAGTCCGATCCTCTCTTCTTTGTCTTATTTATTTTTGGACTGTTCTTCTAAAATGCTCCAAAGTATATAAATATTTGGCCGAGCAGTCAATTCTTTTTATTTTTGGCTTGTAATTCTTTTTTTTTATTGTTTTTTTTTTTATTCTATTAACTTTTTACTATTTTCAAAATTCTGCCCATCTTATCGGAGGTCAGACTCGGGATGTGCGTGTTCGAAACCCTAGTGGTATATGGGCACGTTAAACTAGTTATCATCATCATCAAATCACTGGTATGATTTTGCAAGTAAGGTTTTGATTGGTCGAAGGAAAGGTCAACTGGACATGAGCTCCAACGGGGTGCTGTTAGATCCACACGTAATAGTAATTAACCAGTGGAGCTCATTTTAATTAGATTGAGGCTTGTCATAATAGGTGTCCAGACAAAAATCTAGACAAACGGATCCAATAGGTTCAAAATCAACTCTTCCCACAGGGAATATTAATATTTAAATATTTAACTATAGTGTAATTATTTTCATTCCTGTGAGACAGCGTTCTGCGATATGCTTTATTTATTCATCAATAACACAATGACAATGTATGCGGTCGACCGTCTTGTTTTAAAGCCCACTGATACAGAGAACAGTGGGTGAATTATGAATTACTCCAGCGAATTCGCCATTCGTGGCAGGCCAGATAATATATTTCTTATCTGACCTAGATTAATAAAAGTAGACCGTTTAAAGGCACTATCCCGAGTTAAAGGTTATTTTGTTTAACGACACCATTAGAGTACATTCAGTTATTCATCATCTTCTATTGGATGTCTACGACACCACTAGAGCACACTGTTATTCATCATCGGCTGTTGGATGTCTACGACACCACTAGAGCATACTGATTTATTCACCATCGGCTACTGAATGTCTACGACACCACTAGAGCACATTGAGTTATTCATCATCGGCTATTGAATGTCTACAACACCACTAGATCACACTGAGTTATTCATCATCGGCTATTGAATGTCTACGACACCACTAGAGCACATTGAGTTATTCATCATCTTCTATTGAATGTCTACAACACCACTAGATCACACTGAGTTATTCATCATCGGCTATTGAATGTCTACAACACCACTAGATCACACTGAGTTATTCATCATCGGCTATTGAATGTCTACGACACCACTAGAGCATATTGAGTTATTCATCATCTTCTATTGAATGTCTACAACACCACTAGATCACACTGAGTTATTCATCTTCTTCTATTGAATGTCTACAACACCACTAGATCACACTGAGTTATTCATCATCTTCTATTGAATGTCTACAACACCACTAGATCACACTGAGTTATTCATCATCTTCTATTGAATGTCTACAACACCACTAGATCACATTGAGTTATTCATCATCGGCTATTGAATGTCTACAACACCACTAGATCACACTGAGTTATTCATCATCTTCTATTGAATGTCTACCACACCACTAGATCACACTGAGTTATTCACCATCGGCTATTGAATGTCTACAACACCACTAGATCACCCTGAGTTATTCATCATCGGGTATAGAATGTCTACAACACCACTATATCACACTGAGTTATTCATCATCGGCTATTGGATGTCTACAACACCACTAGATCACACTGAGTTATTCATCATCTTCTATTGAATGTCTACAACACCACTAGATCACACTGAGTTATTCATCATCGGCTATTGAATGTCTACAACACCACTAGATCACACTGAGTTATTCATCATCTTCTATTGAATGTCTACAACACCACTAGATCACACTGAGTTATTCATCATCGGCTATTGAATGTCTACAACACCACTATATCACACTGAGTTATTCATCATCGGCTATTGAATGTCTACAACACCACTAGATCACACTGAGTTATTCACCATCTTCTATTGAATGTCTACGACACCACTAGAGCACATTGAGTTATTCATCATCTTCTATTGAATGACTACGACACCACTAGAGCACATTGAGTTATTCATCATCGGCTATTGGATGTCTATGACACCACTACAGCATATTGATTTCTTCATCATCGGCTATTGGATGTCAAGCATTTGGTAATTCTGACAGTCTTAGAGTGGAAATCTACTACATTTTTTTCCATTAGTAGCAAGGAATTTTTTTATACGCACCATCCCACAGACATGATAGCACATTCCACGGCCTTTGATATACCAGTCGTGGGTCTATCCTGAGTTTTCGGCAATTGTTAAGTTAAAGTTATTTTGTTTAACGACACCACTAGAGCACATTGATTTATTACACATCGGCTATTGGATGTCAAACATTTGGTAATGTGTGACATATAGACAGATAGGAAAGTCGCTACATTGTTCCATTAGTAGCAAGTTTATATGCACCATACCACAGACAGGATAGCACATACCACGGCCTTTGATATACCAGTTGTGGTGCACTAGTTTGAACGAGAAATAGCCCAATGGGCCCAACGACGGGGATCGATCTTAGACCGACGGCGCATCCGGCAAGCGCTTTACTAAGTATGAGTTACCGCCCGCCTGCACCTCGCCGTTTAGAAGGAAAGAAATGTTTTATTTAACGACGCACTCAACACATTTTATTTACGGTTATATGGCATTGGATATATGGTTAAGGACCACACATGGGCTTCTCTTTTCAATTAGCAGCAAGAGATCTATTATATGCACCATCCAACAGACATGATAGTACTGGCTGGGATGAGAAATAGCCCAATGGGCCCACTGACGGGAATCGATCCTAAACCGACCGCGCATCAAGCGAGCGCTCTACCACTGTTGGCCAAAGTTGTCGTGGCAGTTGACAGTTTGATACCAACATTAGGTGGTTAGAATGTATATATGCATTGTCCCTTCTCAGTTAATCAAATTAATAACTGCTCCTCCTCTGATATTGAAACTTAATTAGCATGTGCCTAAGGTTAAAGTTTAAAGTTTGTTCTGTTTAACGACACCACTAGAGCACACTGATTTATTAATCATCGGCTACTGGGTGTCAAACATATGGTCATTTTGAAATAGTCATAGAGAGGAAACCCGCTACATTTTTGCATTAGTAGCAAGGGATCTTTTATATATACCGTCCCACAGACAGGATAGGACATACTACAGTTGTGGTGCACTGGCCGGAACGAGAAATAGCCCAATGGGTCCACCGATCCTGGACCGACCGCGCATCAGGAGAGCGCTTTACCACTGGGCTACGTCCCACTCCTAAGGTTGTCATGACCGGATAATTACTATGTACTCCGTTACTGTTCTAACTTGGCCCTTTTGTTTTTATTATAGTATATATATGCTGGTGGGGGGGGGGGGGGGGGGGGGGTCTTCTCAAGTTCTTAATTTAAGCCCTGGGCCTAATTTCAGATAAAACTTTATGTTCTTCGAAGGTGGTATTTTCCGTATTCAAGCCCAGGGCTAAAATACGAGAAATCCCGGCAATGACGTGACCCTCTCGATATTGTTGTATTTTTCATGGAAGTAAGGAAGGAGCACACAGATATTGAGAGAGGAAACCCACTGTCGCCACTTCATGGGTTGCTCTTCGATTAGCAGCAAGGGATTTTTTTTTAATGCACAATCCCACAGACAGGATATTACATACCACGGCCTTTGTTCACGGCCTTTCTTACACCAGTTGTGGAGCACTGGCTGGAACGAGAAATAGCCCAATGAATCCATCAACGGGGATCGATCCTAGACCGACCGCGCATCAAGCGAACGCTTTACCACTCGGCTACGTCCCGCCTCTTGATTTTTCATGGAATATATTCTCACATAGAAACTGTATTGAACTGTATGGAGTTGAGCCATCGGACATAAGGCTGGTAGGTACATGGTTCGCAGTCCGGTATCGGCTCCCACCCAGAGCGAGTTTTAACGACTCAATTGGTAGGTGAAAGACCACTACACCCTCTTCTCTCTCACTAACCACTAACCCACTGTCCTGGACAGACATCCCAGATAGCTGAGGTGTGTGTGTGTGTGTGTGTGTGTGTGTGTACATGCGCGCGCTGGACAACGTGCTTGAATTAGATATAAGCACGAAAATAAGTCGAAATGAAATGAAAATGGGGAGTAATAAATGGTGCTGTATCTGTCACCTTGAGGCGAGCGTTCACTCTCGCTCGCCATCACTCCCATGAGGCTAGTTTAAGGAGGGTAACTTTCAGCTCTCCTTGGTATATGTACTGAACCACATCGATCCTTAGCATGTGACTTTGTATGGTAACAATGGGGCGGAATTTACCTCAGTCGGTTGAATGCTCGAACCATCTCAGTGGATCCATTCAGCTGATTGGGTTTTTTCTTTTTTCTCGTTCCAACCAGTGCACCACAACTGGACAAAGGCCGTGGCATATGCTTTCCTGTCTGTTGGAAAGTGCATATAAAAGATTCCTTGCTGCATTAGGAAAATGTAGCGGGTTTCCTCTGATGACTACGAGTCAGAATTACCAAATGTTTTACATACAATAGCCGATGATTACTTAATCAATGTGCTCCAGTGGTGTCGTTAAACAAATGAAACTTTTTGTATGGTATCAATATGGCAATATATTAAATGTCTCTCCAAAATCTCAGTCAGGTGAGCAATTTATCACTCCCGTCAATTTTTACACATCGAGATCTGCGGAAGTCTTGTCTTGTTTAACGACACTACTAGAGCACATTGATTAAGTCATCACCGTATACAGGTCAACCATTTGGTAATTCTGACATGTTAAAAGTTTGTTTTGTTTAACGACACCACTAGAGCACATCGACTATTGGATATAAAACATTTGGTAAGTTTTACATGTACACATGTAGTCTCAGAAAGGAAACCCGCTATATTTTTCCACTAGGTCAGGTTAGGTCGCAGGGCTTGCCGTGCACATTCAAAGCAAGCTGTTGTAGCACACACGTGTCTGTGATGCGTAAGTCGGATACAAGTGCAAAGGGTTGTAAATAAATATTTTTTAGTCGATAAAGATGTTAAAATTTTCTTAAAACCTGGTTTTTGATGATATGTAAGAAATAGAATAATACATCCGTGTCCGTTAGATACCATTTATCTCACAACTCGCTCGTTAAAACAACATTTTAAAACAACTCGTGAGATAAATGGTATCTAACGGCCACTTGTGTATTATTATCTGTGTCGAGCGCGTCGTTAAATAAAAAAAAATCATTCCTTTTTCTTCTTTTTTTCTCTCTCTCTTTTTTTTTCCTTCTATGTTTTTTCCCAATTCCCTACTGTAATGTTTGTTCATTTTTAACAGCGTGTTACAAAGTAAGGCAATCAACGGAAACACGTTGATAGCGAAAACACACGACTCAAGAGATTATTAAAGCTGAAGGTGAAGGTTGTTCGTTTGTCGGTACATTCCTGTTACTGGTACGAAACGTAGGCGGCGACAATGCAGTAACGGACTAGTCCACTCATCAGACCACACGGGGGTGTCGTTGTGCAAACGCGTCCTTCACCTTTTCCTTTTTTTTTCTTAGACTTGCGACCATTGCGTATCGATCATGGGCTTGTTAGCTGTTGCCTGCAGTGAGACTGTCGATTTTTTTCTGTTGCGTAGTTGTTTTGTTATAAACAGTACATGAATTCGCTCTTTGTGATTACGGCGAACAGGAAAATGACAAGTGTGACGCATTGTAGTTTGACGACCAGTTAATGAACTGGGGGCTTAAAACCTGCTACGCTCTAATCGTTTAGGTTTCTGCGACTTGAAAATTACCCAATCGTCTTATTCTATAAATAACCGTAACCGTAATAATGTTAGTATGTCAGTTCTGTGTGTACTTTTAAGAAAGGAAAGGAATGTAAGTTTAACATGATCGGTGTTATATATAATTTGCTCTCCCCTAGATTTACACTCCCCAGTCAATATTATACGTAGAATAAGCACTCCCCCATTGTATATAATACACACTGGCGTAGGAAGCGGGGTGGGGGGTGGGGGAGCAAGGATGGCGTGTGCCCCCCCCCCCAACTTAGTGGCAGCAACGATGGTTTATATATATTTATACATGTGCATGTGTATTTATTTATGCGCGCGCGCGCGTGTGTGTAAGTATGTGTGTGATATACATGTAATATACACTTCCCCACATAGACGTACGGGTTCCCATTTTTGTAGTGGGGGCGGCTGGCTTTTGACCGAATTAAACGAAAATAACCGAATCTGGTTAACAACATTCATTCATGTATTAGCATTACTACCAAAAATCTATATAGGACTGCAGATGAATCGCTAAGCGTTTTTTTATAAGGATTACAGCTAAGTTTGATAGTTGAATGCTGAGCCGGTGTAATAGCCCAAAATATAACACCACCACCCCCACCCCCCACCCCCCGCCAAACTATACCCCGGGGTATAAAACAGGCTATCCCAGAATATACCTCTACCCCCGCCTGCTACCGACCTTGGTCGGGCTGCTGGTGCTCCTGTTGGTGCTGCTGCTGGTGCTCCCTTGCACCTGCCAGTGCAGGCGGTCCCTCACCCCCCCCCCCCCCCCCCACCTTTCCTGTCCTGGACGGAGCCGAGGCCGGCTCGTGCGCCCAGGACAGGCGTGCGCTACAAAAGGTTTTTCTGAATGTGCACGTAAAGCCCTATGACCTGACCTGATATACCTCTCTAGTCTGTATTTCAATGTCCAATGGGTTTTTTCTATCATAATTTATATATTTTGGGTTAAAGAATATCGAAATATCTTCTAAAATGACTAATCTGTGATAGTTTTATTTTTATGAATGCAGTAGTTGCTGTTACACCGGTTTAACGATCTGCGGGGCCTGTAACACAAAATTATAAGAGAGGGTCCGCCTTCCTAGGATATTTATTTTGTAAACACCTCGGGGAGAGGGGTAAAATAAATGTGCACGTCACCGCGGGGCCCCCTGGAACGCGGGGCCCGTAGCACGTGCTACATGTGCTACTAGGATAAACCGGCTCTGGTAGAATGATGGAAACACATGGTAAAAAGGTATCAGATTTCCACAATTTTCCGAACTTTTTTTAATAATTTTTGCCCGAATTTGAGGTTTTGCCCCGTCTCGCACGCTTATGCTCCCCAGTCTCTATTTTATGTATACTATGTATTTCCTCTGAATAATATGTACACACCCAGTCTATATTATACGTAAGCTATAATATTTTTAATCCACTCGCATAATTATATTTTTGGAGTGTTTTTGATGTTTGTATGGCAGTTGCACTTTATAAAAGTTTGTATAAATCTCAGTGGTGATTCTAGACGATGGTGTTTTAAAATATAAATATAATCTACACCCCCCCCCCCCCCCCCCTTTTATTATTATACGGGGCCGGGGCGCAGCTCATTGGTACAGCGCTCGCCTGATGCGCGATCGATCTAGGATCGATTCCCGTCGGTGGGCTCATTGGGTTATTTCCCATTCCAGCCAGTGCTCCACAACTGGTGTGACAAAGGCCGTGTTATGTGCTATCCTGTCTGTGGGATGGTGCGTATAAAAGATCCCTTGCTGTTGATCGAAAAGAGTAGCCCATGAAGTGGCGACAGTGGGTTTCCTCTCTCAATATCTGTGTGGTCCTTAACCATATGTCCAACGCCATATAACCATAAATAAAATGTGTTGAGTGCGTCGTTAAATAAAACATTTCCTTCCTTCTAATAATCTTCATTATTATACACATCATCTGTACTATACATTAATTAGTATACGTATACGCCACACTCCCCAATCATTATTATAGTGTAATCGATGCTCCCTACCCATTGTCATACACATAATCTACAGTCTACATTTATTAATATACATATAAACTATTTCTTCATGGGCAGAAAATGACATCATTACAGAAGATGTAGCATTTTAAGAACAAAAGAAAATGACTTAGGTGTACTATTAACTATATTTGTTGTACTATAATAGTACTAAAAACTGTGGTTTAGACGTAGTTTTACGTTATGATGTTTGTGAAATTGGGCCCTGGTTTTAAGTCAATCTTAAACATCTTTTTCGACTAAAATTTATTTACAGCCCTTGCACTTGTAGCTAACTTACGCGTCACAGACAGATGATGGTCAGGTTAACTATACGTCACAGTGTAATCCATTTTGATCACGCTGGGTTTTTGCTTCATTGGATGTATGACATTGGTGACTTGGACATCACCTAGGAGCAGCCAGTCGTATGTCTTGAAATTGTTATCACACGTACATGTGTTATACTTGTTATCAAAAATAACGAATGATGTTCTCACCAACGGGTGTGTAAGAAATCATATTCATATACTAATGCCATACATCCAATGAAAAAACAGCTTGATCGAAATCGATTACACTGTGACGCATAGTTAACCTGACAATCATTTGTCTGTGACACGTAAGTGCAAGTGCTTCAAATAACGTTTAGTAGTGCTCTCTTGAGGTGCTTGCGTCGCAGGATCGAACCACCTCGGTGGATGCATTCAGCTGATTGGGTTTTTTTCTCTCTCGTTCCAACCACTGCACCACAACCGGCCATTCTTTTCTGTCTATGGGAAAGTGTATATAAAAGATCCCTTGCTTCATTAGAAAATTTTTAGCGGGTTTCCTCTGATGACGTCATTAAACAAAACAAACTTTAAACTTTAAACTTTTCATGTCCGTTAGTTACCATTTATCTCACAACTCGTTTAAAAACGTATCAAACTCACTTTCGCTCGTTAGGAAGGAAGGAAAGAAATATTTTACTTAACGACGGACTCAACACATTTTTATGTACGGTTATATGGCGTCGGACATATGGTTAAGGACAACACAGATATTAAGGAAACCCGCTTTCGCCAATTCATGGGCTACTCTTTTCGATAAGCAGCAATGGATCTTTTAAATGCATCATCCCACAGACAACCGGCCTCGGCGGCGTCGTGGTTAGGCCATCGGTCTACAGACTGGTAGGAACTGGGTTCGGATCCCAGTCGAGGCATGGGATTTTTAATCCAGATACCGACACCAAACCCTGAGTGAGTGCTCCGCAAGGCTCAATGGGTAGGTGTAAACCACTTGCACTGACCAGTGATCCATAACTGGTTCAACAAAGGCCATGGTTTGTGCTATCCTGCCTGTGGGAAGCGCAAATAAAAGATGCCTTGCTGCTAATCGGAAAGAGTAGCCCATGTAGTGGCGACAGCGGGTTTCCTCTCAAAATCTGTGTGGTCCTTAACCATATGTCTGACGCCATATAACCGTAAATAAAATGTGTTGAGTGCGTCGTTAAATAAAACATTTCTTTCTTTTTCTTTCATCCCACAGACAGGATAGCACATACTACGGCCTTTGATATACCAGTTGTGGTGCACTGGCTGGAACGAGATATAGCCCAGTGGGCCCAGTGACGGAGATCGATCCCAGACCGACCGCGCATCAAGCGAGCGCTGTACCACTGAGCTACGTCTCGCCCTCGCTCGTTAGATACATTTTAAAAGAACCCGTTGTAAGATAAATCGTATCTAACGGTCACTCATGTATTATTCTCTATTTCAACCTCTGGTTTAGTGAAACTGACACTTCACGGTGGGACGCTTAGGGATACATATCTGTTGCGATTACCGGAACAGATTCCAATCTTATGACATAAAATATGCACTTCATAAAAACCGGTCCAATGAATAATTCTGTGAGATTAGATTTAATCATTCACGCTTTAAAGGTTTCAACTCGCTTTCTGGTAGTAATATATATGAAGAGTTTAGGCGCAAAACGCGATATATCCATTTTTCATTTTTAGTAAAAGTGATTTTAATTGGCGTATATCGCGTTTTTATAAGAAAAAACGGGATTTACCCAATACAATTTCATAAGGATCAATCGGGTTTTGCGGCAAATCAGCGGGCCTACGATTAGCCCTTACTGGCATACAATAATGGCTTTAACTAAAAAAAAGAAAGAAAATGGTTTATATCGCGTTTTGCTCCTGAACTCTTCAATATGTATGTATGTATGTGTATATATATATATATATATATATATATATATATATATATATATATATATATATATATATATATAATGACTAGCGAAAATGAAATAGCAATAGTTCCATAAGCGTACGAGACAGGGGGGCATTCATCATTCATCATTCTACCCTCAAAATTAGTTGTAATCCATGTAAAAATGCGTAGTGATTCGTTTGCAACCTTATATAGCCGTTTGGTAGTAATGCTAATATGAATAAATGTTCTTATCCAGATTCGGGCATTTTCGTTTAATTCGGGCAAAAGCCAGCCTGCCCCATCTACAAAAAATGGGCGCCCGTACGCCTATGAATAGCTCTGGGCAAAAAACGGCTATTTAGGTCTTGGAATAAAGACAGTGCGACAGACATAACTGTTACTTAAACGTTTTAATACTTATATATTATCAAATTAATTGTCAAAATTTGCGGGACATAGCCCAGTGGTAAAGCGCTCGCTTGATGCGCGGTCGGTCTGGGATCGATCCCTGTCGATGATTCATTGGGCTATTTCTCGTTCCAGTCAGTGCACTATGACTGGTATATCAAAGGCCGTGGTATGTGCTATTATGTCTGTGGGATGTGCTATCATGTCTGTGGGACGGTGCATAGATCCTTTGCTAATAATGGGAAAATGTAGCGGGTTTCTTTTCTAAGACTATGTCGAAATTACCATGTGTTTAACATCCAGTAGCTGATGATTAATAAATCAATGTACTCTAGTGGTGTCGTTCAACAAAACAAACAAATATACCTTATGTGTGTCCCGTCTATTTGGCAATAAAAATGATGTTATTTTATAGGTTATGTTATGTTATGTTATGTTATAGTTATGTTATTGTTATAGTTATTATGTTATGTTATGTTATGTTATGTTATGTTATGTTATGTTATAGTTATGATATAGTTATATATTATGTTATGTTATGTTATGTTATGTTATGTTATGTTATGTTATAGTTATGATATAGTTGTATTATAGTTATAGTTATGCTATGTTATGTTATGTTATAGTTATATTATAGTTGTGTTATTTTATGTTATGTTATAATTATGTTATGTCATGTTATGTTCTGTTATGTTCTGTGTTTTTTTTTTATGTTATGTTGTTATGTTATGTTATGTTATGCTATGTTATGCTATGTTATGCTATGCTATGCTATGTTATGTTGAGTTATTAAATACGATTTTGTTTTTTTAATTCTTGAATTATTTCTGCAAATATTTTATATAGGAGGATTGATTAAATGTAAAAATAGCGAAATATGGCTCGTGCAATAACGATTCTTCATCTTCAATGGTGTGTGTGTGTGAGTAATGAAACACGAGTCAACGAATGCCTGTACACCCCCTCACCAAGTTGTAATAATGATTCATCATCTTGAATGGTATGTGTGTGAGTAATGAAACACGTGTCGGCGAATGCCTTTACAAAGTTGTGCATTATACCAAGGTTTTTATACACCTATTGTATGTTACGAATATTTCTCTCTGTAGAGCTATATTTGGCATTTATTATTATTTTGTCTATTTTACATTTATGGTTCATTGACTTTACATTCTGCAGACTGAGCAGGTGCGGATTCAAGGGGGTGGTGGTGACATGGATCCCCTCCTTTGGAGAAAGTTCAGGGTCACAAGCCTGCATAAAAAAGGTCCCTTGCTACAAATGAAAATTTATCGGGTTTCCTCTCTAAGACTTATGTCAAAATTATCAAATGTTTGACATCCAATAGCCGACAATTAATAAGTCAATGTGCGCTATGTTGGTTTTCAGTAGAAAAATGCGTTAAATGAAACGAATCATTGTATTAGATAAATGGTATTTTATGACCACTCGGATACGGGTCCATGTTGGGGAAGGGGTGACCCCTCCTTTTGAGAAAGTTAAATATTTTAATCCATGTTGCACAGTAGCCATATACTATTATATTGCATTAAAACAAACGTTGTACGTTATTCAAAGCTTCACAAATTAGAGCAAACACCTAAATTAGGATTCCCCTTAAAAATATGCTAAATCTACGTTTATTTTATTGTATATTTCATAACAAATCATAGACTCTCACCGATACAGAAATGCTCGGTCTAATCTAAATGGTTAAAGGGACTGATCCTAGTTTTTAAACACTACAGAAATTGTGTTTTACTATTAAGAGCCGTTTATGATTACTGAAATAAAACATTACTTATATTTTATTCTTTAAATTATCCATTTCCATAGAACCGAAGTGTTTTTGATCATCCTGGTGTTTGTAGTACCAAAAATTGAATTTTTTCATATTTTTTAAAACGCACGTGCGTCTGAGAAGTAGTGGTTTATTGATTCGAAGTCTAGTCTATTTTTAAGCATATTTCCTGTTTTAACGTCACAGATTCTTCTTTAACTCTATTGTAACTTTATTAAAATGAGTTACAGGTTTATAAATTAACTAAACTTAGTGTTCTTTTTTAACGGGTTAAAACTAGGGTCTGCGCCTTTAAATAAATCTCGAGATTGCAGCTTTAAGATACTATCACTAAAAGCTGCATAATGACCACAATATTCATTTTTCTTCTGACATGTGACGATTTTATCTTGAATTAAATACCTCTATAACGCCCAAAAATAAAAAAAATACATCCCAAGTTTTTTATTTACTTCTATTTTTTTTTTTCTTTTTCTTTTTTTAATTATTATTAAACCATCCGATAAGGACGACAAACAGGTTAAGATATGATGATATATTCTGAATTTGACAAAGAACAGGCTGCTATTTTAATGCACGAATACATTTTATGTAGGCCTACTTAATATTTTGTACATCATCAATCCCGCCGGTGACGGACAGCGGATTATTACTGTACATGGTTCTGCGCTACTTTTATTCCCTGTCACGCGCGGATCCACTGGGAGGGTGCTGGAGGTGCGCATTTCAGTGGTATTTCGACACTTCCCGTTAAGTTACGAACATTGCCGAAGCCATTACCATAAAAAAAATAAAAAAATAAAAAAAATAAAAAAATAAAATAATAATAAACAACTCGTCAGCATTCCTTTGGCGTGACATCAACAATGCTTTGACGTTTTAATATGCTTATTGATGTCAAAGCGATACCATGCACATTCGTCTGAATATAGTTTAACTTCAGAAATGTGCGAAAAGATCGCTGTTTGACATTTATAATCATATTTATTTTAAATGTGTATAAATATAAAATATCTGTGCATGGATCTAATACTACCTAATGATGACATCTAACTATTGTGCTGTTCGGTTCCAATATTTTCTGCAAATGTCGGCTGAACATAGCAACAGAGGTAAGTGATTGTTTGTTTGTTTAATTGTTTCTTTATAAGGACCGAAGACGTATACGGTGGGATGCGTATTTTAGGGGGGGGGGGGGGGGGGGGGGGGAGAGAGAGACACCCACATTGGGAGGAGGAACCCATAATGTCAACGAGACGTGTTATGGAGCGACGGGTACATATATAATATGTTTGGGGGGGGGGGAGGGGGGGGGATTGGTAAGCATTTGGTAGAATAGCTATAATAAAATCTCTTTTAATATCTAAACTCAATTATTTATTTTTAACATTACCAAACCCTTCTGAATCATTCCTTAAAAAAAAAAAAAAAAAATATTATTTACCTTTGTTTGGAATCGAAAACAAGATAAAATAAAAAGAATAACCATGTGTAAACCTGTTACAGTTGGGGAGGGGGAGGGGGGGGGGGGGGTGGGGTCTAGGAGTCTAGGAATGACAGATATATTTAACTATGTTAACGCTTTAAAAATTACTTGGTTACGAAAACTAGAAATTAAACATCCAAATTGGAAACCACTCTTACTTGCATGCTTTCCACAACTTAGTAACATTGCTGTCTTTGGTAATGATTTCCCATATTATAAAATGTTATACAAATATTAATAATCATATAATCTATTCTGGAAGGATTGTATTGGGGCTTTTGGTGAATTTTCGAAAGTTAGTAAAATAACATGTTTTCAATACTTTTTATCGGAACCAGTTTTCTATAACTGCCATATAAAAATTGATAATAAAACCTTAGGTCTCACTACACAGATGTCATCTGCCATTGAAACCCATGTTAAACTGTCCAACTTCAAATGAAGATTGCCAATAGAACGGGTTCTCGTTGGTACTAACAACATACACCATTGCGAACATACATTATGTAATCATTTATTTTCACTTCAAAATTGAGAACATTTCCGTCTCAGTGTTTTTGCTATATGACCACATCTGACTGTAGTACCGGTCCGAACAGGTGGTTCATTAACCGATTCACTCCGGCTGTCACTTGCGCTATGTACCCATGTCCCAAAAGGTCGATGCACAATATTACAAAATAACATGGGCAAAATACAGCCAGAAGGCTTACCATTAAACATACATATTGTTTTAATTCTTCCCCAATTCCTAGAAGTCACAATTAGGAACTATCGTGGACCGTGATGAATAAACTCTTAGCCGGAAGTGATCTGTGTAGTGAGACCTTTGTGAAAAAGAACTGGCTTGAAAAAGGCATTTCTCAGATCTGAGATCTTGTTAATGAATATATTTTACGTTAAAAGAATTTAATTATATCTATGATATGAATGTATCTTTTTTTAGAATATTATGATCTTATTAATTTCCTTAAGACATACCTTGAGAAATTAAACATTAATAACATAGACAAAAATATTCGTTTAGACGAATCTCCGGTTCAAAGAAAAAACTGCTCAATTATGAAAGGCTCTAAACTTTATTATTATACATTATCATATACAAATAATACCTAATACTGCTATGATGAAGTGGCAATATTTTTTTACTTCAAATTTTAAAGGTACATACCCTAGTTTTTAAACACTAAGGCATATTTTTTACTATTATAGCTGTTTTTAATCACAGAAATCATACTTTACTTAGATTTTATGGTTTAGATTATCAATTTTCGTCCATTCGAAGTGTCTTTGGTCAATCTAGTGTTTTTAATATCACAAAATGCATTTCTCTTTCTTTCTTTTTTTAAAACGCAGCTGCGTCTGAGAAGTAACAGTTATGGAGTCGAGTTTTAGTCTATTTTTAGAAGTAATTTCATCATTTCAAAGTCATGTTTCACTCAGTTGTAACTTTATCCAAATGTGTTACTGGTTTGTAAAATATAACTAAACTTAGTGTTAATTTTCACAGGTTGAAACTAGGGTCTATCCCTTTAAATGGTCTACTGTATATGTAATGCCCTTTGTTAGCACTCAAGAAGTAAAATTAAAATGGTTCTAAAATAGTATTGCACGGAATTTTGACGACCAGTATAAACTTACAAGTTTAACATTATTGATAGTGAGAACTATACTTTTTGTCATGAAAGTTGAGAATAAATTATAAATAAAAATAAATTATTTTGCTTTTTTCTCTCTTTAAAACCCCCCAACATATTAAAGTTCTGGGGCTACCAATTGTTATTGTGGGCTACTAGATTTTACAACCTGGTAGCCCAGTGGGCTACCACTGAAAAAAAAACTTACGGTCAAGGCCTGCAATAGAACATTTATTTTGGGAATGTGCCATTTTTCAGACGTTTTGGAATGCCTTTTTAAATTGGTTATTGAACTATTGTAAATACATATCTAATGTAAAACTTTCACTGGAACTTGTGTTTGGTTTTAAAGAAAATACAAAAACAGATACTATTTTTTATTATTATTATTATTTTTTATTTTTTATTTTTACGGGGGGGGGGGGGGGGTTGCTGTTAGCCAAACATTATATATGTAAATCTAAAGTGCAAAACATTCTGTTAAAGGCATCCTGTCATGGATTTAAGGACCTTATTTCTCTAAAAATGGATAATAACTAAAAATTACATTAATTGTTGGACACCAAATCTAGCTATTGCATCACCTTAACTGAACCATGATGGAGTGAAATCCATGTCAACCCTCTCGGCAAGTTTAGTTTTTGAATTATGGACCATTGCAATAATTCAATTATTTTTACAAAATATCATTAATAAATGGAGTATGATAGTTATGAAGATGGTTGAATAAAATACATTTACGGACAAATCAATTTTTGTTCAGGTAATACTTTGTTAGACCATTAAATAGGTCAGTAGTCAGTGACAATATGTCTTTAAACATTACACATTTTTAAAACGAAGCTAAACATAGATATATTATAGAAAACAAAAATGTTTGAATAGAAACAGTCTTAGTAAATTCCATACCAAGTGGTCAGTGTACCATTCTTTGTTTGAAAAACCCTTACTTCTTTTGCCCACCCACCTTCCCCCGGCGTTCGATTGTATATCTTGCTTGGGTCACAGATCATTGATCAAGGGGCGGGACGTAGCCCAGTGGTAAAGCGCTCGCCTGATGCGCGATTGGTTTAGGATCGATTCCCGTCGGTGGGCCCATTGAGCTAGTTCTCGTTCCAGCCAGTGCATCACGACTGGTATATCAAAATCCACGGTATGTGCTATCCTGTCTGTGGATGGTGCATATAAAATATTCCTTGCTGCTAATCGAAAAGAGTAGCCCATGAAGTGGCGACAGCGGGTTTCCTCTCTCAATATCTGTGTAGTCCTTAACCATATGTCCGACGCTAAATAACCGTAAATAAAATGTGTTGAGTGCGTCGTTAAATAAAACATTTGCTTCCTTAGATTATTGATCAATTAACTGAACCACAATGTAGTTAAATATGTATATTATATGTATACATATAAAGATACAAAATTGTGTGTGTGAGTGTGCGCGCGCGTGTGTACTTGTGCAGGTATATGTGTTATGTGATATTTATCATGTGAATATGTATCATGTGTATTCATTTTTGTTTTCTCTTGTAAATTATATCAATTAAAGGGACAGACCCTAGTTTCAGCTCATTATATTTTTAAAGGGACGTGCCCAAGTTTCAACCTGTAAAAATTAACACTAAGTTTATTTAATCTACAAACCTGAAACACATTTGGATAAAGTTACAATAGAGTGAAACATGAGTTTGTGACTTTGAAATGGTGAAATACCCTCTAAAAACGGATTAAAACTCGACTCCATAACTGTTACTTCTCAGACGCACGTGCGTTTTTAAAAATATGAGAAATGTATTGTGTGATATTAAAAACACCAGGATGACCAAAAACACTTCGAATGTACGGAAATTGATAATCTAATAAAATCTAAGTAAAGTATGATTTCCGTTATCAAAAACGGCTCTAATAGTAAAAAATATGCCTTAGTGTTTAGAAACTAGGGTATGTCCCTTTAATATTATCCCTATAGACATGAAATAATAATACACAGTGTACTATTCTCGTTCTCGAATATTCAATCTCTCTTTCAATCTTTGTTTCTTTCTTCTTCCTTTTTTCGCTGTTAACCCCTAAACAAACTTTTCCCCCACATATTATACTGGGGTTAATAAACTTTTAAAAAAATAAAAGAATAATAATTAAAAAAAATAAAAGAAATGTTCGCCGGCTTAATTCATTTCAGTTCAGTTATATTAGAAAATATTAACATTGTTACCCGGCAATGTTGATTTATACCAACAAGTAAGCATATGTCATGGGAGATAATCAGCTCAATTTTGAGTATCTCTCAGTTACCTCCCCTGTTGTTTGTACGTAAAAATTTACCAGTTTTGAGAAGAGTGCTTCCCAACCAATGCCTTACGACTGGTACACAGAAGGTCGTGGTGTGTACTGCCCTGTCTATAGAACATGGGGTTTTTTTCAGTAGGAATAATGGCATTAGTGGGAGTCTCTCTCTCTCTCTCTCTCTCTCTCTCTCTCTCTCTCTCTCTCTCTCTCTCTCTCTCTCTCTCTCTCCTCTCCCTCCCTCCCCCCTCTGTCTCTGTGTCTCTGTGTCTGTCTGTCTGTCTGTCTGTCCGTCTCTCTCTCTCTCTCTCTCTCTCTCTCTCTCTCTCTCTCTCTCTCTCTCTCTCTCTCTCTCTCTCTCTCTCTCTCTCTCTCGTTCAGCAGAAAAAACACTCGATAATGTTTTGCATTTGTTGTTTTTTCCTTTCTTTCTTATTTTAGGCCCAGCACACCTGTACCGTATTTGGTGTGTGTTATAAAGAACTGATGATTTTCTCACCAGCTAATATTATATTTATAATTTGTGACGCTCAATAGATGCTAATTGAATTTTATGTACTCAAATGTCAAACTAACTGTCCTTTTTTGTTCTTTATTTTGAATCACTTTAATAATTTTAACCTTTACTGATCTGCAACAGAAACGTCTCCACATCACATCTGTATGGCCAATTAGTTGGCTTTGACAAACAAGACGTGGGAACTTGAATGTAAAATTTGGAAGTACTATTTCACCAAATCGATAAAAAAAAAAACATGTCTTTTTCTTCTTTCTTTCTTTCTATTTCTTCGTTGTCGCCTTTCCTATTTCGACGTCTTTTTCTCCTCCCTTATCTTCTTTTTTTTTATCTTTGTCTTCATCATCATCATCATCATCATCTTCTTCTTCTTCTTCTTCTTCTTCATTTTCGTCTTCTTGTACTACTTCTTTTACTTCTTCATCGGCATCGTCGTCGTCGTTGTTGTCATCATCATGATCATCATTTTCTTCTTCATCTTCTTCCTCTTCTTCTCTTTCTTCATCATCATTATCTTCTTCTTCTTCATCACCGGCCTCGGTGGCGTCGTGGCAGGTCATCGGTCTACAGGCTGGTAGGTACTGGGTTCGGATCCCAGTCGAGGCGTGGGATTTTTAATTCAGATACCGACTCCAAACCCTGAGTGAGTGCTCCGCAAGGCTCAATGGGTAGGTGTAAACCACTTGCACCGACCAGTGATCCATAACTGGTTCAACAAAGGCCATGGTTTGTGCTATCCTGCCTGTGGGAAGCGTAAATAAAAGATCCCTTGCTGCTAATCGGAAGAGTAGCCCATGTAGTGGCGACAGCGGGTTTCCTCTCAAAATCTGTGTGGTCCTTAACCATATGTCTGACGCCATATAACCGTAAATAAAATGTGTTGAGTGCGTCGTTAAATAAAACACTTCTTTCTTTCTTCTTCATCATCATCATCATCTTCTTCTTTTTCTTCTTCTTCTTCTTCTTCTTCTTCTTCTTCTTCTTCTTCTTTCCAATAGGGTAACTTTACTTAGTTATCACACTTTTAACATTTATTATTCAGGTGGTCAAGAAACCGGGAAATCCAGGTTTTAATGTTTACTAAAGGACTTATAAACCTTGTAGATCGGTACCCACAATGTTCTTTGTAGTTTTTGCTTCTTTTTTTGTAAGTGCTGATTAAGGATTCGAGAGTGTAAATTTGGTATCCTTGAGTATTTTGAAATATTCAAGATGGCGTCCAAGATGGCTGTCAAAACATACTTGGAAACATCTCCAATATTTTATCAACTATGTCGAAACTGTTGATGTTCATGACGGTGTTTTAGGGGTCAGAGGATTCATATTGAACTGCTCCCAGCTGATCAAGACATTGCAACATCATTTACATCCAAGATGGCCACCACTATAGTAGTCAGAACAAGAAAATTGAAATATATCTCATTTTACATCAACTATGCAAGATTGTGATGTTAGGGATTGAGGGTTTTTTTTTGTATTCATCAAGGAATACATTTATAACAGATGCTAAAGACATATTGCATCATCATTTAACTCCAAGATGGCCACTAAAATTACCGTTAGGGGTAAAACGTGGCCTTATCCTACATTCTATTTGATCCTAAATAATATTACAGGGTTTCTAGGGGAAAATGAATTGAATTCTTGCATTCACTTTCTATAGAGAAATTTTTATCATGTCCAGAATTCAAGATGGCTAACAAAATGGCCTTTAAAAAAAAGAAATGAGTTTTACACATCACCTAAAACAATCTTTTTGAAACCAACTGCTACCTCAATCTGTTAAACAAATATCAAGATGTAAAGGTATCTAAAATGTCATCTAAAATAATAATTCTTATGCTGATCTCTATGTCTTAAAGGAAACATGACACGAGACCATATTATAGCTCATTTTAAAAGAAAAATGATATAAAAATAATATACAAATAACTTTATAACAATAAAATACGTGTAGTTAACTTAAAATGAAGAAATTACGCTAATCAGTATCAAAGTACGATTTATGCATATTTCTTCGTGAGCGGTCGGAAAAAAAGGGAAGTAACGTCAGAGCCGCTGTACTCTTCCATTGTTGTTAACTGTTTATATATGGAGTAAGGGGCTTACGATCTTTTCAGTCCAACAGTGCCGTACTGCGCGGCCTTTGGGTGCAAAAATAAACAGTTTAAACGATCGGGATTGTCTTTTTATGGTTTTCCAAAGGATTGTATCCGAAGAAAGACGCGTGTATTTTATCGCAAAAGAAAAGATTGGACACTTTGGTGTCAGCCTATTTACAGCCCGGAGCCCGAACGTTACCCGGAGACAAAAACAGTACTCGGTTGCGAATGCCGAGGTGTACATTGTACATATTTGGCACAAAGATACACCTCAGCATGATGTATTTATATATGTTAAAACAAAAATGTAGAATGTTTTATTTATTTATTTTTTTTTGGAATTTTTTTTTTTTTCATGTTAGGGCTGTAGGCCTACATAACAAAATCTGTATTCACCGTCCGAAGAAGGAAACGTCAATAAGTAATTAAATATGGCATATACAAACATGGGATTTGGCATGAGGATACATCTCAGTACGATGTATTTAAATATGTTTTTAAAAAACGTGTAGAAAACAATAATAATTTTAAATAATGTTTTTAATCTTCGGGCGGAATACGTCACAAAAACGTTCCTCATCGCCCGAAGCCCCAAAGCAACACGAAGTTCAATACAAAATAAACCACTACTGTCGGTGTCGAAATAACTATTATGTTTCATCCACGGGCTGACTTGAGAATCGGAGTGTTGTTTTAGTTAATTGGCCCTTTCTTTCCGTGGCCTGCACATGTGATTCCTGATTGGCAGGTGTATATTGCAGGGTATCGACCAGGTAAGTGATTACCACGGTCTAGACATACATACAAAATACGTACCAGTTTTTTTAAGATCACAGGGTATTGTGGCGTAACCTGTCGCGACTATAGTACAATGTTAATGGACATTATCAGCCGCCCTGCTTCATTACTGTAAATAATGCTGTAAAACCCTTGATTAAGTAGACTTTCCCATCTAAAATTACAAAACTGACCAATTACGTAGTACCAAAGAAAAGAAAATTATCACTTGGGTATCGTGAGTGGTCGTTTTTACTCTAACGCACCCTACCAATAGGCCTAATAATATGCTACTTTTTTTATGAGAGAAAAATACTATAACCCCATTTCGTTCTATTGATGCAAATAGAAATATATTTAGTTTAAAAGTTGATTATACTCTCAAGTCATTTATGTTGTTTTACAAGTCAGGTTAATGAAAGTGAAGCGCCTTGTCGTAAATTAGAGCGTTTGTTTGCACTGTGCATACAGATTTCATTATGTACAGCCCGAACATAAAAAATGCGATATTTTCTAAAAAAAACAACCCAAAAATGTTTGTCCTACATTTATATTTTTTACATATTTAAATACATCATATCGAGGTGTGTCTTTATGCTAAATATGAACAGTATACACCTCGGCATTAGCATCCGAGTTTTGGTTTTGTCTCCGGGTTACTTTCGGGCTCCGGGCTGTAAATTGGTCGACCGGTCTGGTCTGGCACCATCAGTTTCTCCACCCTCCGACTCGCTATCCGTTTTTTCTTCAGTATCACTGTTGTAAGTAAATGTGTGTCTTTCTTCATTTACTAACAGCTCATATTGATACGGCAAAACGTTTTGCGAACGAACACTCATTGTTTTGGTAAGCTGTGCAAGTCTTACATTCTTTATGAGTGGTACGGACTAATGCTTTTATGTGTAAGGCTTCAGATCAAGCGACGCGTCTCTGACGTCACGGACCTCGTGATTGCCCTGCTCATTAAAGATCGGCAATTTCCGATAAGAGCTCGTATCTGGGGTTCTTTTATGGAGATATTTTAAGTAAATAATTTTTTATAATTTTTTTTTTTAGGTGATTCAATTTATAATTAATTGTACATGGTTGGTGCCAAATATGGTTTACGTGACATGTTTCCTTTAAGGGTGCACCAAGTCTATAATGCCAATCTGGCTGTGATAAATGGATAAGTCGCAATCAATAACTTATTTTTTGGTAAAGACTGGAATACTGTGGAATCAGGTTTTATCATCCTCATGTTCTGTCTCTTGATAATGGATACATACATATAATATATAGAGGATTGTGCTAATCGCGATGACGTCATATTACCGATGGCGGCGACTTGAGTACTGTGATTTACTACAAATTGAATTAAAATGTTATTTTAGAAGTGTTATCACCTAAATAGAATTCGCTACTCGTGTTTATCAATATGTAAAATATCAACCTCGTCTAGTTAATCGGTATTTGTCTCGACAGAGCCGACATAGACTCGCTTGATATTTTCCATATTAAAAAATACTCGTGACGAATCCTCTACTTCATCACTACATTTGTTTGACCATTACAATTTGTCTCGACAAACTCATCCGACATCAAGTTTTCTCGATGTAACATTGTAATTTCTAGTATATGTATCCGGTTATTCCGTTATATGTATAATATTCCAAAAAGAGTAGCCATATTAAATATCAACACAAAGGTTGCTGCCCAGCAAGAAGGAAGTAAGGAAATGTTTTATTTAATGATGCACTCAACACATTTTATTTACGGTTATATGGCGTCAGACATATGGTTAAGGACCACACAGATATTGAGAGCAATTAGCAGCAAGGGATCTTTTACATGCACCATCCCACAGACAGGATAGTACATATCACGGCCTTTGTTACACTAGTTGTGAAGCTCTGGCTGGAACGAGAAATAGCCCAATGGGCCCACTGACTGGGATCGATCCCAAACCGACCGCGCATCAAGCGAGCGCTTTTAGGTGGCCTAACCATGCACAAACATATAATACTCTACCTTTTATACCAACATTACCCAGTCGGCAAAATGTAGTTAAAAAGCTGCATTGAATCGGATGATTCCTGTTACTGCATGACTTCACCCCATGTGGAATAGTCATTTATGGAAGTAGTCTGCAGCTTCGTTATTTCACTAATCAACGTCTGTACCATCTAAATGTAACCTTCCTGATGACTTATTCATATCAGCATCTAAATCCCCAAGTTTAATAGGTTTAAATGCTTCGGGCAGAATTTTGATAACTCTTGTTATTTTGCAATCTTTTATATTAGAGCAGTAGTATTGTAACCTGGGAGGGCATGGGTCGTCAAATGAGAAGCAACCTTTTTCTTTGCTGTTTCTCCATTGCCCGTTGCAATTTTTGCTAGCAGCTCTATCAGAAATCAGAAGAAGCATCTCTGGAATTATGCTACTAATTCGGTGTAGCTTTTCAACATAACAATACCCTTTTTGAATACAAAATGTGGATGTTTAACGGAACAGTAATTACTATATAATTTTTTTAATCTGTCGTGGGATCGATGTTAAAACAACCACTGCAATCCTTTTGTCCTTATTTGATTCTTGTTAATATATAGCTACTGAGTTCATTTGATGATCGCCGATCATTTCCAGGTATAGCTGAAACATATTAATATATTAGTAAATGCCAGGTTATGGTCAGAAATGTTGGCGTCACACGATTATACATTTTGTGAGATAAATTGTCTTGGCCTACAAAATGCAATGATAATGTATGTATCGATTATATAGAGATAGAAAGATGTGAATGATAACACTATAAGGGATCGCTGAAAGGTTATGAGCCTAACTATGTTGATGGAGTTTGTTGGCAATTATTTTTCAACATAATTCCCTCCGCAGTCTACACACTGCTGCCAACGATGCCCCAAGTGCCTAGATCAAACTAGTGTTGAAGGCTTCATCTTGGTGGATTCAAAAGTCTTCCACAGCAGAAATTATGTCATCATCATTTAAATAATGCTTACCAAACAGTGGGGTTTTGTCTTCAAGTTTGGAAAGAGGTAGAAACTCGACGGTGGCAAATCTGGTGAATACGGAGGAGGATTAATAAGTTTAAAGCCACAGTCATACATAGCAGTCATGGCAACGACAGACTTGTGCACAGGTGTATTGGAACCAAGCGTACTGAAACCTTTGTCATATCCACTTTATTCCTTAACCTTTCTCATGAGAAATACTTACTGTATTGGCTACGTGATGTGTGGCGAGTCGTCGACGATCATCCTTGTATTTTATCAACATTTTCTTTAGTAGTATAGTGGCCGTTGAAGATTTTCCTGTTTTTGGATCATTGTCGAGGCTGTCTTCTTCTCTTGAACTCCGTTGCCCACCTGTTAACATTGCCACATTAAAGGAAGGATCACCAGCCCTTAAAGTTGATACCAATGCCGCATTGATGGCTGTTGGAGTTGGCCCTTTCAGTTAGAGATACTTTATGACAGCGCAGAAGCCAGTTTCATCCATTTTCACCAACAATGACTACCTAGTTACTTTGATGACTGTAGAGATATGCTACAAGGTTATGTATTTGGATCAAATGCAACATATGAGCATAAAACGTATTGTACTTAATACACGTAAACTGTTATGGATGTACAATACATCATTCGTAGTTAGGGGCGGGACGTAACCCAGTGGTAAAGCGTTCGCTCGATGTGCGGGTGGGTCTAGGGTCGATCCCCGTCGATGGACCTATTGGGCTATTTCTCGTTCCAGCCAATGCTCCACAACTGGTGTAACAAAGGCCGTGGTATGTACTATCCTGTCTGTGGGATGATGCATATACAAGATCCCTTGCTGCTAATCGAAAAGAGTAGCCCATGTAGCGGGTTTCCTCTTAAAATCTGTGTGGTCCTTAACCATATGTCTGACGCCATATAACCGTAAATAAAATGTGTTGAGTGCGTCGTTAAATAAAACATGTGTTTCTTTCTTTCTGGTCATTTGCGTGCATATGCCCATTTATCACAGCAATGTTGGCATTGTAAACTATTTGATCCATGTCAAGAAACTTTGTATGTTGATATTTTGGGGGAAAAGGGTTGGTTTACTCTTAAAATGTAGCAGTTGGCTTCAAAAGTATTGTTCTAGGTGATACTTAACAAATACAGTGGTAATTTCTTTGGCTTTGCAACCATTTTGGAATCCTGGATTCATGCAGTGATAAACCTTTCTCTGTATTACAAAGTGAATACCAGAATTGTTAAGATTGCCATATAGAAAACCCTGTATTTGAAGTATGAATTATTCTTTGGGGAATATATGTAGAATGTAAGATATTGCCACTTCTCACTCTAGGCGGTCATTTTCATGACCATCTTGGATTGAAATGACGATGCAATATGTCAGTTAGCAAGAGGTCGTTATAAATGAATTCCTTGACCCATAAAATTCATTGAATAACATAAAAATAACTTTCAAGTTGAAGCGATAAATTACGATTTCCTGGTTATAAATTACGATTTGCTTACACACTGACGGCCATCTTGGATTACAATAATGTTGCAATACCTTAATTAGCTGGGAATAGGTCAAATTGAATTCCTGATGAATGTTGACATATAAAAGAACCTTGCTGCTAATCGAAAAGAGTAGCCCATGAAGCGGGTTTCCTCCCTCAATATCTGTGTGGTCCTTAACCATATATCTGATGCCATATAACCGTAAATAAAATGTGTTGAGTGCGTCGTTAAATAAACCATTTCCATCCTTCCCACTCTCACCCAACCAACGCACAAGGGAACAAATAATTTGTTATGAACGCGCTTTAAATACTTTTGTACTTACATTCAAACACCTTGCACATCAGGCACATTTCATTAATTCATTTCATTTAAACTTATTTTTGTGCTTATATCCAATTACGGTTCAAGCACGCTGTCTTGGACATACACACCTCAGCTATCTGGGATGTCTGTCCAGGACAGTGGGTTGGTTGTTAGTTGTTAGTGGTTAGTGAGAGAAAAGAGGGTGTAGTGGTCTTACACCTACCATTAAGTCGTTAAAATTCGCTCTGGGGTGGAGCCGGTACCGGGCAGCGAAGACACATTGTCCATAACAGGTATTTATAGTTAGCCTACTTGTTTAAAGGGGCCGTCTCAAAGTTACAAAATTAGTAAAATATTTATAAATTGTTCTTGTAAAATGTAAAGACAGTACCTTGAATTACGTTGTAACCGGTCTTGTACGATGTACGTTGTAACTGATCTTGTACGATGTACGTTATAACTGATCTTGTACGATGTACGTTGTAACTGATCTTGTACGATGTACGCTGTGACTGATCTTGTACGTTGTAACTGATCTTCTACGATGTACGCTGTAACTGATTTTGTACGATGTACGTTGTAACTGATGTTGTACGATGTACGTTGTGACTGATCTTGTACGATGTCCGTTGTAACTGATCTTGTACGATGTTCGTTGTGACAGATCTTGTACGATGTACGTTGTAACTGATCTTGTACGATGTACGTTATAACTGATCTTGTACGATGTACGTTGTAACTGATCTTGTACGATGTACGCTGTGACTGATATTGTACGTTGTAACTGATCTTGTACGATGTACGCTGTAACTGATTTTGTACGATGTACGTTGTAACTGATGTTGTACGATGTACGTTGTGACTGATCTTGTACGATGCACGTTGTAACTGATCTTGTACGATGTTCGTTGTGACAGATCTTGTACGGTGTACGCTGTGACTGATTTTGTACGATGTACGTTGTAACTGATGTTGTACGATGTACGTTGTGACTGATCTTGTACGATGTACGTTGTAACTGATCTTGTACGATGTACGTTGTGACTGATCTTGTACGGTGTACGCTGTGACTGATCTTGTACGGTATACGTTGTAACTGATCTTGTACGATGTACGCTGTAACTGATCTTGTACGATGTATGCTGTAACTGGTGTTGTACGATGTACGTTGTAACTGATGTTGTACGATGTACGTTGTAACTGATCTTGTACGATGTACGTTGTGACTGATCTTGTACGTTGTATGTTGTGACTGATCTTGTACGATGTACGTTGTAACTGATCTTGTACGATGTACGTTGTAACTGATCTTGTACGATGTACGTTGTAACTGATCTTGTACTGATCTTGTACGATGTACGTTGTGACTGATCTTGTACGATGTACGCTGTGACTGATCTTGTACTGTGTACGTTGTAACTGATCTTGTACGATGTACGTTGTAACTGATCTTGTACGATGTACGTTGTAACTGATCTTGTACGATGTACGTTGTGACTGATCTTGTACGTTGTACGTTGTGACTGATCGTGTACGGTGTACGTTGTAACTGATCTTGTACGATGTACGTTGTAACTGATCTTGTACGATACACGTTGTAACTGATCTTGTATGATGTACGCTGTAACTGATCTTGTACGATGTACGCTGTAACTCATCTTGTACGATGTACGTTGTGACTGATCTTGTACGATGTACGCTGTGACTGATCTTGTACGATGTACGTTGTGACTGATCTTGTACGATGTACGTTGTGACTGATCTTGTACGATGTACGTTGTGACTACGATCTTGTACGATGTACGTTGTGACTGATCTTGTACGATGTACGTTGTGACTGATACGTTGTACGATGTACGATGTGTTGTAACTGATGTCTTGTACGATGTACGTTGTGACTGATCTTGTACGATGTACGTTGTAACTGATCTTGTACGATGTACGTTATAACTGATCTTGTACGATGTACGTTGTAACTGATCTTGTACGATGTACGTTGTAACTGATGTACTTGTACGATGTACGTTGTGACTGATGTTGTACGATGTACTGATCTTACGTACGATCTTGTGTACGTTGTTGTAACTGATCTTGTACGATGTACGTTGTGACTGATCTTGTACGATGTACGTTGTAACTGATCTCGTACGATGTACGTTATAACTGATCTTATACGATGTACGTTATAACTGATCTTGTACGATGTATGTTGTAACTGACCTTGTACGATGTACGTTATAACTGATCTTGTACGATGTACGCTGTAACTGATCTTGTATTATGTACGTTGTAACTCATCTTGTACGATGTACGTTGTACTGATCTTGTACGATGTACGCTGTGACTGTGTACGTTGTAACTGATCTTGTACGATGTACGCTGTAACTGATGTTGTACGATGTACGTTGTGACTGATCTTGTACGATGTACGTTGTAGCTATTCTTGTACGATGTACGTTGTTACTGATCTTGTACGGTGTACGCTGTGACTGATCTTGTACGGTGTACGTTGTAACTGATCTTGTACAATGTACGCTGTAACTGATCTTGTACGATGTATGCTGTAACTGATGTTGTACGATGTACGTTGTAACTGATCTTGTATGATGTACGCTGTAACTGATCTTGTACGATGTACCTTGTAACTGATCTTGTACGATACACGTTGTAACTGATCTTGTATGATGTACGCTGTAACTGATCTTGTACGATGTACGCTGTAACTGATCTTGTACGATGTACGCTGTGAATGACCTTGTACGATGTACGTTGTGACTGATCTTCTACGATGTACGTTGTGACTGATCTTGTAATATGAACGTTATAACTGGTCTTGCACGATGTACGTTGTGACTGATGTTGTACGATGTACGTTGTGACTGATCGTGTACGATGTACGTTGTGACTGATCTTGTACGGTGTACGTTGTAACTGATCTTGTACGATGTACGTTGTAACTGATCTTGTACGATACACGTTGTAACTGATCTTGTATGATGTACGCTGTAACTGATCTTGTACGATGTACGCCGTAACTCATCTGTACGATATACGCTGTGACTGACCTTGTACGATGTACGTTGTGACTGATCTTGTAAGATGTACGTTATAACTGGTCTTGCACGATGTACGTTGTGACTGATGTTGTACGATGTACGTTGTGACTAATCTTGTACGATGCACGTTGTGACTGATCTTGTACGATAGACGTTGTGACTGATCTTGTACGATGTATGTTATAACTGATCTTGTACGATGTATGTTGTAACTGGTCTTGTACGATGTACGTTGTGACTGATCTTGTACGATGTACGTTGTAACTGATCTCGTACGATGTACGTTATAACTGATCTTATACGATGTACGTTATAACTGATCTTGTACGATGTATGTTGTAACTGACCTTGTACGATGTACGTTATAACTGATCTTGTACGATGTACGCTGTAACTGATCTTGTATTATGTACGTTGTGACTGATCTTGTACGATGTACGTTGTAGCTATTCTTGTACGATGTACGTTGTTACTGATCTTGTACGGTGTACGCTGTGACTGATCTTGTACGGTGTACGTTGTAACTGATCTTGTACAATGTACGCTGTAACTGATCTTGTACGATGTATGCTGTAACTGATGTTGTACGATGTACGTTGTAACTGATCTTGTATGATGTACGCTGTAACTGATCTTGTACGATGTACCTTGTAACTGATCTTGTACGATACACGTTGTAACTGATCTTGTATGATGTACGCTGTAACTGATCTTGTACGATGTACGCTGTAACTGATCTTGTACGATGTACGCTGTGAATGACCGTGTACGATGTACGTTGTGACTGATCTTCTACGATGTACGTTGTGACTGATCTTGTAATATGAACGTTATAACTGGTCTTGCACGATGTACGTTGTGACTGATCTTGTACGATAGACGTTGTGAGTGATCTTGTACGATGTACGTTATAACTGATCTTGTACGATGTATGTTGTACCTGGTCTTGTACGATGTACGTTGTAACTGATCTTGTACGATGTACGTTGTGACTGATCTTGTACGATGTACATTGTAACTGATCTTGTACGATGTACGTTGTGACTGATCTTGTATGATGTACGTTATAACTGATCTTATACTATGCACGTTATAACTGATCTTGTACGGTGTACGTTGTAACTGACCTTGTACGATGTACGTTGTAACTGATCTTGTATGATGTACGCTGTAAGTGATCTTGTACGATGTACGTTGTAACTGATCTTGTATGATGTATGTTGTAACTGATCTTGTATTATGTACGCTGTAACTGATCTTGTATGATGTATGTTGTAACTGATCTTGTATGATGTATGTTGTAACTGATCTTGTACGATGTACGTTGTAACTGATCTTGTACGATATACGTTGTAACTGATCTTGTACGATGTACGTTGTAACTGATTTTGTACGATGTACGTTGTGACTGATCTTGTATGATGTACGTTGTGACTGATCTTACACGATGCACGTTATAACTGATCTTGTACGATGTACGTTGTAACTGACCTTGTACGATGTACGTTATAACTGACCTTGTACGATGTATGTTGTAACTGATCTTGTATTATGCACGCTGTAACTGATCTTGTATGATGTATGTTGTAACTGATCTTGTACGGTGTACGTTGTAACTAATGTTGTACGATGTACGTTGTGTCTGATCTTGTACGATGTACGCTGTAACTTATCTTGTACGATGTACGTTGTAACTGATGTTGTACAATGTACTTTGTAACTAATCTTGTGCGATGTATGCTGTAACTGATCTTGTACGTTGTAACTGATCTTGTACGATGTACGCTGTAACTGATCTTGTACGATATACGTTGTAACTGATCTTGTACGATACACGTTGTAACTGATCTTGTATGATGTACGCTATAAGTGATCTTGTACGATGTACGTTGTAACTGATCTTGTACGATACACGTTGTAACTGATCTTGTACGATACACGTTGTAACTGATCTTGTATGATGTACGCTGTAACTGATCTTGTACGATGTACGCTGTAACTGATCTTGTACGATGTATGTTGTAACTGGTCTTGTACGATGTACGTTGTGACTGATCTTGTACGATGTACGATTTGACTGATCTTGTACGATGTACGTTGTACGTTATCACTGATCTTGTATGATAGACGTTGTGACTGATGTTGTATGATGTACGTTATCACTGATCTTGTATGATGTACGTTGTAACTGATCGTGTACGATGTACGTTCTAACTGACTGAAGACACTGGCGTGATTATGTTGTTTGTTGTTTGTTTTTTCACGTTCCAACCTGTGCACCACAAGTGGTCAAAGACCGGGGTTAGTGCTTTCCTGTCTGTAGGAAAGTGTATGTAAAAGATGTGGCGGGTTTCCTGTGATCTTGTACGTGTCAGAATTATGAAATGTTTGACATCCAACAGCCGATGCATGATTAATACATCAATGTGCCATAGTGGTGTCGTTAAACAAAACAAACTGTTGGGGGGGGGGGGGGTTTCTGGGGAGGTTTCTGGGGGTGTTTTTTGTCTGAGTTTTATTTTCTCGTGTTTTCTTTTTTATTGTTATTATTATTATCTTTTTATAATTCAATTGAATTTAATTTCTTCTATTGATCATAATATGATGTATGTTACACACTATTTACAGAATCCTACAGGCGTGATTATACAGGTTTTTCTGTCACAAGTTTAAATATTAAATTACGGCTGTGCGTATTGGGAAATAACGCTAATTACAGTAATGCGAAACACTGTGGGGTTTTTTTGACGTACTGGTGTAAAATGACGCGATACTGTTCCACGATAATTGAGCAAAACATAGCCAACATACGAAATACAAAACAAGGTGGTTTTTTAGATATGGTTCATATTACCAGTGTGTTTTTGCGGCGTTTGGGAACCATATTAGAACAGAATTGGCATGAATTCTATTCTACGTGACACCGTCAAGGCTGAGAATCGATCTCATGGCCTTTGGCATTATGTACCGATACTTTAATTAATTTCATTTCAACTTATTTTCGTGCTTATATCCAATTAAGGTTCAATCACGCTGTCCTGGGCACACACCTCAGGCAGTGGATTAGTTTGTTAGTTGTTAGTGGTTAGTGAGAGAGACGAGGGTGTAGTGGTCTGACATCTACCCACTGAGTCGTTAAAACGCGCTCTTGGTGGGAGTCGGTACCGGGTTTCGAACCCAGTACCTACCAGCCTTGTTGACTCCAAAAACATCGATAAACTAATGAGTCCTAACGTGTGGCCAGAAGAAGTTTTAGTTCGAAAGTTTTATGTGATACGACATTAGCAAATATTATGAAAGAAGAAATTAAGTAATGCTCATACAACTGTCGGTCTCTTAAAACATCGGCGCCAGATATTCATGAATTATGTGATGCTAATGATATATGTTTGTTGCAGGAGAACTGGTTAGCAGACTATAATTTGGCAAAACTCTCTTACATACACGATGATTTTTATGCTCGAAGGGTATCTGCTATGGATACTAACAGTAATCTACTAGCCGGACGTCCATATGGTGGAGTGGCTATTATATGGAGGAAGACACTTGGCAGTTTAGTTAATGTGTGTACATATGACGATAGTAGAATAATAGGATTAGAATTAAATTGTGCATCATCGAAAGTACTTATCTTGTGTGTTTACTTACCGACTGATTCGCCTGAAAATTGGGAGGATTACGTCTCGTACCTTGGAAAATTGCATGCCATATCAGAGGAATCCAACACTCCAAATGTGTACATAGTCGGTGATTGGAATGCCAATATTAAGCGGCAGTCAAGGTTTGGTGCTGAATTATATAATATGTGTTCAGAACATGGTTATATATTATCGGATGCTGTTCTTTTAGATACAGATAACTACACATATATTAGTGAGGCGCATGCGACAACGTCATGGCTAGACCACTGTTTGGCTACTATAGCTGCACACAATGCAATAACTAATATGAATATACTACATGACATTGCGCCATGGGATCATCTGCCATTACAACTCACCATCAGTGTGAACAGTTTGACCAAATGCAATTTAGCCAAAAATCACATACTGCCAAGAACGTCTGTAAACTGGTCAAAAGTTACTGCTGATAATATACAAACGTATAGAGCTGAGTCAGATATTTTCTTGTCTCAAATCTATATTCCTAATGATGCAATTTCTTGTAAAACTCCACACTGCAATATATCTGGTCATCTACATGCTATTGATAGTTTATATAATGTTATATAATTGTTAATGCATTAAAATTGGTATCTCAACATTTGATTAAAGGTAATAGTGACAATCACAAAAATGTGCCTGGGTGGAATAACTACGTAAAAGATCTACATCTCATTGCTCGAGAGGCCTACTTGTTATGGCGAGACAATGGTAAACCTAGAACAGGACTTATATGTGAAAATATGAACAAAACACGTAGGCAGTTTAAATACGCTCTTAGAATGTGTCAAAATGAGAACGATAGAATGAAGGCAGATTCTATAGCACAAAATTTGACCGACATGAACTTTCGTGAATTTTGGAAAAATATTTCTACAGAAAATAATAAACGAACTCTCTTGGCAACAACTGTGGATGGTGTGACCGGGGAAGAGAATATTGCAGGTTTGTTTAAAGTACATTATAAAGAACTAAATTCTGTGACGGGTCAGCATCATCGAGCATATGTTGAAGAGTATATTGCTAATGATTCAAGTTATGTTGCTGAAATGAACGTAAATCCCAATGAGGTAATGGAGTTTGTTTTTAAACTTAGCAGTGGGAAATCAGCAGGGAATGACGGCCTCTCAGCGGAACACCTCCAATATGCGTCCAAGAGATTATTCGTTCTATTGTCAGTTTGTTTCAGTGCCATGCTTGTACACGGGCATGTATCTAGTAGTATGACAGATGTTATTCTTGTTCCTGTTGTGAAAAACAAAACCGGAGACATAACAGATAAAGGCAATTACCGTCCAATTGCATTAGCAACTGTGATATCAAAAGTTATGGAACATGTACTGTTATCACGAACAGACCTGAGTACATCGGACTATCAGTTTGGTTTTAAAAGTGGGACATCCACTGATATGTGTTTATTTGCTTTTAAGGAAGTTATTAACTTTTACATTTCACAAGGTAGTCCTGTGTATGTTTGCTTTTTGGATGCGAAAAAAAGCCTTTGACCGAGTAAATCACTAGACATTATATATGACACTTTTGAAAAAAGGCGTGCCTACTTTTATAGTTCGCTTTCTCAAAGCATGGTATTTAACCCAATTGTTTAGTGTAAAATGGGGTGCATATATTTCCTGTAAGTTTAATGTAACAAATGGCGTCCGTCAAGGTGGGGTAATGTCACCCTTATTATTTAATATATATATTGATGACCTTAACCTACAGTTGTCAAAATGTGCAGTTGGGTGTAATGTTGGTGGGTTGTTTCTAAATAACTTCAGTTTTGCTGATGATATGTCAATTCTTTGCCCATCTATTTCTGCATTAAGACAAATGTTAACGGTTTGCGAGAAATTTGAAGAAGATTATGATATTATATATAATACAATGAAAACTGTTTGTATGTGTATTGAGCCAGAAACTCTGAAGTTGATCAATGTGCCTTCGATATATTTGTGTGGTGATGTACTGAAATTTGTTGACAATTATAAATATCTAGGTCATATTATATGCAAAAACATGAAAGACGATAAAGACATTAAACAACAGTATAGAGCCCTTTGTGTACGTGCAAACATGTTGTTGCGGCGATTTGCAAAATGTTCAGAATCTGTTAAAACACAATTATTTGTGAGTTATTGTAGTAATTTGTACGCGGGTGCATTATGGGTGAAATTTACACAGGATACCATGAAGGATTTTAACATATGTTATAATAATGCATACCGATGGATGATCGGATAACGACGACCATACAGTGCCAGCAAGATGTTTGTCAGTCATCGAGTAAAAAGCTTTGGCGCTTTACTTCGCTCAACAGCATATTCGCCGAAGAGCAGAATCAAATCAACTTCAAACGACCTACTTGACCACCTGCGGTATACAACTGTACGTCAAATCTGTATGTGTAAATCGCTGGCACAAGCTGCTGTATATTATGTAATCAGTTTTGTATCTGATGTGTATATATGTTCTATGGATCTCTGATCTGAAATAAAAATCTATTATTATTATTATTATTATTATTATTATTATTATTATTTGTTGAAATAAACAACGAATGAAAAAACCCAACATCCAGGTTACAATAATATAGGGTCTGCAGCTAAAATATAAACTGCATTTTTCGTATTGTTCACGAAGCATTATCCTCTCAAGGGCGGATCAAGGGGTAAAGACCAGGGGGATCTGTCACCCCTTCCATTTTTTAATTTTAAATGCCGCTCTTTTAACAGTTTGATTACAGGGAATTTGTCAATGTGCCCTTTTGTCCTTGGTCCCCCCCACCCCCCCCCACCCCCCTCTAAAATAGTTCAAGATTTTGCCCTTGCATTTAAATCCGCCCTGAGGCGGGACGTAGCCCAGTGGTAAAGCGCTCGCTTGATGCGCAGTCGGTTTGGGATCGATCCCCGTCGGTGGGCTATTTCTCGTTCCAGCTAATGCACCACGGACGGTATATCAAAGGCCGTGGTATGTGCTATACTGTCTGTGGGATGGTGCATAATAAAGATCCCTTGCTACTGATGGAAATATGTAGCGGGTTTCGTCTCTAAGACTATATGTCAAATTTACCAAATGTTTGAAATCCAACAGCCGATGATTAATTAATCAGTGTGCTCTAGTGGTGTCGTTAAACATAACAAACGTTCTTTCTTTCCGTCGGAGTACTCGGACTACGTGCGATCCTAATTACAAAATCAATGCAAATTGTATGTACATCCTTCCACTTAGCAAGGTAACGAAATTCTTTTAATACATTATCTATCCTAAGTTCCGGTCTGCCGTTAAACGTGGTACTAATGAGATAAATGTATCGATTTGGCTCACAAAAACTGACAACTGTCTAATACGCCTTGTCACGTCTCGCGGGAAATGATTGGTGGTCTATTTATAGAATCCATGCGCTACGGGCGCTTTGACACGTTCCAGGACATAGTTCCAGTGCGTGGTACAAAAGCCACAAGATTTGTTGGCGCTATTGCTGCAATTTCCGAACATTATAGTACAGAAAGCAATATTAGAAAAACACTAAGCAAAAACTGAAAGTTTATTGTATCGCAATTTGCGAAAAAGAAATCAACAAATTGAATTATTGAAAGTTAAAGTTTGTTTTGTTTGATGACACCACTAGAGCACATTGATTTATTAATCATCGGATACTGGATGTCAAACATTTGGTAATTTTGTTATATAACTCGACACGTAGTCATCAGATGAAACCTGTTACATTTTTCCATTAGTAGCAAGGGATCTTTTATATGCACCATTCCACAAACAGGATAGCACATATGACGGCCTTTAATATACCAGTCATGGGGCACTGGCGCCAACGAGAAATAGCCCAATGGGCTCACCAACGGGTATCGATCCTAAACCGACCGCGCTATAAGCCCCGAAGTGAAAGCTAATGCATTTTTGTTGTATCACAATTTGCGAAAAATGTTTTGAACAAAATCAACAAATTGAATTATCGAAATGCACACTCTCCATTGTCACGTCTCGCGGGAAACAGGCTCCATTGTGAAATATTAGTGGCCGCAATTTTACCTTTATTTTTTTTTTTTTTTTTTTTACCCGACGTCAACAAATCTAACTAACTATTAAAGGCATATTGTAACAGACCACTGACCTATTTAATGGTCTAACAAAGTATTACCTGAACAAAAATAATTTGATTTGTCCCTAAATGTACTTTATTCAACCATCTTCATAACCACCATACTCCATTTATTAATGATATTTTGTAAAAAAAAAAAAATTGAATTATGGCAATGGTCCATAATTAAAAAACTAAAATTAAGAGGGTTGACATGGATTTCACCCCATCATGGTTCAGTTAAGATGATGCAATAGCTAGATTTGGTTTCCAACAATTAATGTAAGTTTTAGTTATTATCCATTTTTCGAGAAATAAGGTCCTTAAATCAGTGACAGTATGCCTTTAAAAAGCGAAAACAAACACTGTAAGCTTTACTTTCATTGTCTGTTTCCTGTACGCTCAAGGTTGTTAAGTGCCAACAACAGTTCCAACCACAATTTTAATTTGCATAGTAGGCCCGTAGGAACAATATCTAATGCGGAGGAGTGATACAGTCTCTAGTGGAGGACAACCCACATTTTCGTCTTTCTTTATATAGAGTGGGATTTTAAAAAACGTACTTTTTTTTCTCTTCCTCGGGGGGCTAGCACAGGTCCCCCGTCCCCACCCCACCCCCGGGTTCCCATAAGCCTGTATAGGCTGTGGAAACAGGGTTGGTGTACCACAGGTTATTGTCCCTCTAGCCCAGGAGATTATACATTAATCCCCTCCCGGCGGAAATGCGAATTAAATGCAGTAGCGGATCCAGGGGGTGGGGTCCAGGGGTCCGGACCCCCCCCCCCTTTTTAAAAACCGACCATAACCTTTATGGGGAAACGTGATTATATTAAAGGGACATTCCCGAGTTTGCTGCAATTTTTAAGATGTTATCTACTAACAGAGACTTTTTAACGATTGTAATTACATTTTCCTGCGTAACATATTAGTGGCTGTATATTAAACGTGTTTCTGATCGTTCTCATATTTGTACTAGCGTAAATTTCATTTTATTTCCTAAAATATTTTTTAGCAAATATTTTTTAGACAAAATCCAGTTTGGGTTTCATACAAATATTAAGACGACCAGAAACACATTGAATATATAGACACTGATATTGTAAACAAGAAAATATATTTAATATGTAAGTTTAATCGTAGAAATACTTTATTAGTCGGAAACATCTTACAATGCCGCAAACTCGGGAATGTCCCTTTAACTGTTATGTGTAAAAGGAGAGATTAGTCATCACATTTGGAGCCCCCCCCCCCTCCCCCCTTTCAGAAAATCCCGCATCCGCGCCTGAAATGGACTGTTCCTACGTTGCTGCAAATATTAAGATATTAAGACTAACATACTTTTTAACGACTGTAATTATATATTAGATATATATTGCATAAATTATTAGCTAAAGTTAAAGTTTGTTTTGTTTACCGACACCACTAGAGCACATTGATTAATTAATCATAGACTTTTGGATGTCAAACATTTGGTAGTTATGACTCGTAGTCATCAGTGCATTTCGCAACAGACAGAAAAGCACATATCACGGCTTTTGACTAGGTGCACTGGTTGGAACGAGAAAAAGTCAATCAGTTGAAAGGATCCACCGAGGAGGTTTTATCCTACGACATAATCACCTCAGGCGAGCAATAAACCGACTGAGTGAATCCTTCCCCCAGAGTATACATGGTATTGTAATTAACTATGGGATTGAACTCACAGGACAGCGTGCTTGAACCTTAATTGGATATAAGCACGAAAACATGTTGAAATGAAATAAAATGAACTCGCAGTAATTTATTAATGGTAAAATCCCAGTAGATACATAATATGTAAAAGTTTAACGACACCACTAGAGCACATTGAAACATTAATCATCGGCTACTGGATGTCAAACATACAGAATATGTAATAACTCATTATTTCAGGTTTAAACCTCGTCGTACGGACAACTACTTCTAAACAACGTTTTGGATGCACTATATTTATTCATTTCATTTCAACTTATTTTCGTGCTTATACCCAATTAAGGTTCAAGCACGATGTCATGGGCACACACCTCAGCTATCTGGGCTGTCTGTCCGGGACAGTGGGTTAGTTGTTAGTGATTGGTGAGAGAGAAGAGGTGTTGCGGTCTCACACCTACCCATTGAGGCGTTAAAACTCGCTCTGGGTGAGAGAGAGGGAGGAGGGGGAAGAGACACACACAGTGAGAGAGAGAGAGAGAGAGAGAGAGAGAGAGAGAGAGAGAGAGAGAGAGAGAGAGAGAGAGAGAGAGAGAGAGAGAGACACACACACACACACACACACACACACACACACACACACAGACAGACATACAAACAAACAAAACACCCAACAAAAAAACACCCAGAAAAATACAGGCAGAGCGGAAGCAAGTAGACATTCGGCGGCTGACTGAGATTGAGGGCGCAAAGCAAAGTGATTCGGGGGTAAAATTTTTAAAACTAGATGCCCTGGAATGCAATGTCCTACGTTCTACAAGTAAAATTCTTTTCTTCTTTAAAATTTACTACCAATAATATTTTTTTAATTCAGACTTAATTCTAGAGCCTGCAAAAAAACAAACAAAAAACAGAATCAGAATCAGAATCAGAATCAGAATCAGAAAAAAAAAAGAGGAAAAATGAAGAAGAAGCAACTTTAAAGGTAGGGGGTGCAATTTTTTTATCCCATAACATCACTCGAACCCACAACCTGTGGACCGGTTCAGAATCTCAGGCAGAGTGCCCTATCCACTGAACTACACTTTGTATTCCGTTTATCAACAGTGTCTGGCCTTCTTTCAGAGTCGGTCTGCAGAAGGAAATGATGTATCGTTTTCGAATCCTCTTTTGCATCCCTGTCCACTTAACGCATTAACGCAATATTCTAAAGCTCTTTTAAGACCAAAATAACTTCCGTTTCGGAGGACAATGGCTCGTTTCGGTCGCTTTCTCATCCTCTGTAATCAGAAACAGAAACAGATCCACAACAGTGTCTATGAAAAGAGGGGTGGGGTGGGGGGAGGCAGGGAGGGAGGCGCTAGACTTACTACTGGACCAATTAGCGCCGTGAATAATAAAGACAGACAAACACATTGTGTATTAAAGTCTCGACTCCGTTATTTAACGTTGTAATAGGTGCTCCACGACTGGTATGTCAATTACGTTGGTATATTTGCGGTTTTGGCTACGATATCACTAGAGCATATTAATTTCCTAATCATCAGCTACTGGGGGTAAAATATTTGGTAATTCTGATTCGTAGTCTTCAGAGAAAACCAGCAAAATTTTACCATTACCTACAAAGGATCTTTTATATGCACTTTTCAAAAGTCAGGGCAGTACATACCATGGCTTTTGATACACCAGTCGTGTGGAAGTGGGTGGAATGGGAAAAACAGTCAGAGAATGCGTCCACCGACGGGTCCTACGACGAAAGCAGCTCAAGCGAGCGCTCTACCGACTGAGCTAGATTCATTTCCTTTCATTCCAACTTATTTTCGTGCTTATATCCAATTAAGGTTCAAGCACGCTGTCCTGAGCACCTCAGCTATCCGGGCTGTCTGTCCAGGACAGTGGGTCAGTTGTTAGATGGTTAGTGGTTAGTGAGAAGGAAGAGGGTGTACTGGCCTTACATCTACCCATCGACCCCTTAAGAACTCGCTCTGGGTTGGAGCCGGTACCGGGCTACGAACCCTGTACCTACCAGCCTGTAGTCCGATGGCTTAATCACTGCGCCACCGAGGCCGGTCGACTAAGCTAAATTCCGCTTTTACAGCTTGTGAACATTTAAATTACGGGGCGGCATTTAACTCAGTCGGTTGAGTGCTCGCCTGAGCATGTCTGAGAATGTGCCCAAGACAGTCGTGCTTGAACCTTCAGTGGGTGTAAGCACGAGTCAAATGGTTGATTGATCGCCTGAGGTGTTTGCGTTTGCAGGATCGAACCACATCGGTGGATCCATTCAACTGATTGTGTGTTTTTTCTCGTTCAAAGCCGTGGTATGTGCTGTCATATCTGTGGGAAAGTGCATATAAAAGATTCCTTGCTGCTAATGGGAAAATGTAGCGGGTTTCCTCTGATGATTACATGTCAGAAATACCAAATGTTTGACATGCAATAGCCGATGATTAATTAATCAGTGTGCTCTAGTGGTGTCGTTAAATAAAACAAACAACAGTTAAATTACACAATACATTCTCTTGCTTATTATATATATTTTTTAAATCGTCAGGTCCAATGTAATACATCAAATTGCATATTAAAGGAACAGTCCTGAGTTTGTTGTCATTTTAAGATGCTTCCGTCTAATAGAATTATGTAACGATTAAAATTGCATGCTAAATATATATATTCTTGTATAGAATATACATGTGTATATATTATAATCAACGTGTTTTTTATCGTCTGAATGTTTGTTAGTATTTTGTTTGTATTTGGTATTGCAATAATTTTGTTAATGTTTTATTTAACGACGCACTCAACACATTTTATTTACGGTTATATGGCGTCGGATGCAAGAATTTCGTAATATTTATAAGACGACTAGAAACATATTTAATATACAGCCACTGATATTTTATGCAGAGAAATATATTTAAATTAAATGAAAGGGAAGGAAGGAAATGTTTTATTTAACGACGCAATCAACACATTTTATTTACGGTTATATGACGTCGGATGGAATAATTTCGTAACATATATAAGACGACCAGAAACACATTTAATATACAGCCACTGATATTTTATGCAGAGAAATATATTTAAACTAAATTTAAAAGAAGGAAGGAAGGAAATGTTTTATTTAACGACGCACTCAACACATTTTATTTACGGTCATATGGCGTCGGATGGAATAATTTCGTAACATATATAAGACGACCAGAAACACATTTAATATACAGCCACTGATATTTTATGCAGAGAAATATATTTAAACTAAATTTAAAAGAAGGAAGGAAGGAAATGTTTTATTTAACGACGCACTCAACACATTTTATTTACGGTCATATGGCGTCGGATGGAATAATTTCGTAACATATATAAGACGACCAGAAACACATTTAATATACAGCCACTGATATTTTATGCAGAGAAATATATTTAAACTAAATTTAAAAGAAGGAAGGAAGGAAATGTTTTATTTAACGACGCACTCAACACATTTTATTTACGGTTATATGGCATCAGACATATGGTTAAGGACCACACAGATATTGAGAGAAGAAACCTGCTGTCGCCACTTCATGGGTTACTTTTTTCGATTAGCAGCAAGGGATCTTTTATATGCACCATCCCACAGACAGGGTAGTACATACCACGGCCTTTGATATACCAGTCGTGGATGTTTACGAGTAGATGGGATGTGGTGGTCTTACACTGGGCTCCACCCCCCCCCACCCACTCATGCCTATCAAAAAACAAAACAAAAAACAAACAAAAACAAACCCCCCCCCAAAAAAACAAAAAAAAAAAAACACAACAACAACACAAAAACGACAACAACAAAAAACAAAACAAAAAAAAAAATAACAACAAACAAACAAACAAAACAACGACAGCCGTGTAGATAGTGAACGCTCTTTAGCCGAGGCTATATGTACGGCAGCCGCGTATATAGTCACAGTCACTTCTGTGCTAAGTAACAAAGATGGCGACGTCCATTGCGATTTTATTTATGGAATTTTTTTTTTTGTATATATAATATTTAGCACGATGTATGTACGGTAGTCCACTGGACACTGGCGTAAAAAGATCCTTGCGATGTGCAGTAACGGGTGCCTACAAAGAAAGCGATCTGCGTTTTTGCCCGAATTAAACGAAAACAGAATGATGGAAATACATGGTGAAAAGGTCACAGGTTAGCACATCTTGCCCGAATATCTGTATAATTTTTGCTCAAATTTGTGGATTTGCTTCATGTCCCTGCCTCCCCCCCCCCCCCCCCTCTTGTACGCTTATTATTAAAAAAAAAAAAAAAGAAGAAATGTTTTATTTAACGACGCACTCAACACCGACGCTTATGATTGATTGGAAACAGTTGAAACGGCCTTGCATGTTAATTATTGAATTTATTTTTTTATTGATATATAATTATAGTTGTTAAAAGTTTAAACGACATCACTGCAGCATATTGATTTGTTAATCATCAACATAGTCTTAGAGAGGAAACCCACTACATGTTTCCATTTGTAGCAAGGAGTCATTTTAATAGGCTACAGACAGGATAACACATACCACAGCATTTGATATACCTGGTGCGCGGTCGGTCTGGGATCGATCCCTGTAAGAGGGCACATTGGGCTATTTCTTGATCCAGCCAGTGCACCACGACTGGTATATCAAAGGCCGTGGTATGTGCCATCCTGTCTTCATTCCTACAGACATTTAAATCCTGTAGTTTCTGTTGGTGACGTGTGACCGATTATTACTTATAGATCGAGAAGTTTCGCGCCCCCCCCCCCCCTTCCCAAACACGCGCCTTCATTGTTACAGGCATTTCAATCCTGTATTGCATCCGTCCCCGCCATCCCCCTCCCCACTCCCCCGAAAACGGCCCTTCATTCCTGCATGCATTTAAATCCTGTATTGTATCCGTTACAGACGTGTGACCAATTATTACTTATAGATCGAGAAGTTTCGCCCCCCCCCCCCCCCCCAAACATGCGCCTTCATTCTTACAGGCATTTAAATCCTGTATATCCCCCCCCCCCCCCTCCCCACGAACACGCGCCTTCTTTCCTAAATACATTTGAATCCAGTAGGCTCCTATTGTATCTGTTGGAGACGTGTGGCCGATTATTACTTATAGATCGAGAAGTTCCGTGTTCGTAGAGTCGGCGGATTTGAAAACGCATCGACCAGAGACAACCAATCAATGATCGAGTCGAGCCATCTCGAGTGACTCAGTGACGTCACTGCAGGCGACTTAGCAGGTTTACACCGCTGCCACTTGTGAGTTATTTCTGGTGGGAAACGCCGCGTGCCAGGCTATTGGGGAAAAGCGGAAGAAAAATGAAATGCAAGTCGACAGTTTAGTATCATCTTTACGGTAAAATAGGTAAGTCTATTTCGATTGTTATGGTTCTCTTATGGGCATATATGTGTTAATTCATAGTTGACAGGTACGGAGGGGAATTATTTTAAAGTTGGGAAAGGGGCATAGGCGATCCCCCCTCCCCCCTCTCGTTGAGGTTAACATTTTTTTTTTACAGTGCTTTATTGTTCAGGGAAAATGCACACAAAAGTATCCGCTAGGTTTATATTCGAACCCCAACCCCCCACAACCCCCCCCCCCCCCCACCACCACCACCACCATCCGCCCTCACTCCCAGCCCAGACCACGCTGCGCACCGCAGGTATTATATACATTGGACGGACATGATAGTACATGTACTTGTGTATGTTACATGACGAATATTATATACTCTTCAAAAAAAGAAACGCAAAAGGGTACAAATGGGTTATAACTCCGATTTTATGTTTCCTACCGGTTCATGCTTTGTGAATATAAGGTCATTGCATGTCCCAAACACATTCCCACGGTTACATTCGATAAAACGCAGCTACTGTAAAATAAAGTTCCAAAATGTGAATGTTCGCAAAAACGCAGCCACGTGCAAACCATGTCACCACTGCACGTGCGTTGTCTGCACGTGCAACATGAACACCGACAGTATAAAAGTGCAGGGTGTTCGCTTGACTGGCCTCTGTATCTGGCCGACAGTTGACAATCCAGGACATGCCACGTCTCAGTGAACCGCAGAGAAACAATGCCATCGGCCGACTAGACGCAGGCGAATCCAGAACGGCCGTTGCCAGGGCATTCCATGTGTCCCCAAGCACCATCTCCAGACTGTGGGACCGTTACCAGCAACATGGATCAACACGTGACCTCCCTAGATCCGGTCGACCACGGGTCGCTACCCCCGGGCAGGACCGCTACATCCGGGTACGCCACCTTCGGGAACGATTGACTACTGCCACCTCCACAGCCGCAGCAATACCAGGTTTGCGCAGGATATCCGACCAGACCGTACGGAACCGCCTACGTGAGGTAGGAATTCGTGCCAGACGTCCAGTTCGAGGTGTCATCTTAACACCACAACACCGTCGACTCCGACTGCAGTGGTGCCAGATTCATCGACAATGGCCTCAACTGCGATGGAGACAGGTGTGGTTCAGTGACGAGTCCCGATTTCTGCTCCGACGTCATGATGGAAGATGTCGCGTGTATAGGCGTCGTGGTGAACGTTATGCGGCAAACTGCGTGCAGGAAGTGGACAGATTCGGCGGGGGTAGTGTCATGGTGTGGGCAGCCATCTCACACACTGGCAGAACTGACCTGGTCCACGTGCAGGGCAACCTGAATGCACAGGGCTACATTGACCAGATCCTCCGGCCACACATCGTTCCAGTTATGGCCAACGCCAACGCAGTGTTCCAACATGACAACGCCAGGCCTCACACAGCACGTCTCACAACGGCTTTCCTACAGAACAACAACATTAATGTCCTTCCTTGGCCATCGATATCACCGGATTTGAACCCAATTGAGCATCTATGGGACGAGTTGGACCGACGCCTCCGACAGCGACAACCACAGCCCCAGACCCTGCCCGAGCTGGCAGCAGCCTTGCAGGCCGAGTGGGCCACCATCCCCCGGGACGTCATCCGTACTCTGGTTGCTTCAATGGGCAGGCGATGCCAGGCAGTTGTCAACACACGCGGAGGCCACACCCGGTATTGACTCCAGATGACCTTGACCTTGGTGGTGTGTCCTATCACTTACTCACAATGGACTAGAGTGAATTGTGAACAATCCTGCAACATTTGGTAATTATCGGACTCACCATTCAATAATTAAATCAATTCTCCAAATGTTACGACAATGTGGTTTTGCGTTTCTTCTTTTGAAGAGTATATGTTATGGGCCATTTAAATACAGAAAACTATATGTGGCCGTCGGATTCCATTTATCTTTAATAAAACAATATATTTCTATCTATATCTATATCTATGTATATCTATATGAATATATATATATATATAGAGAGAGAGAGAGAGAGAGAGAGAGAGAGAGAGAGAGAGAGAGAGAGAGAGAGAGAGAGAGAGAGAGAGAGAGAGATGTATATAAATAATGTGTGTGTGTGTGTGTGTGTGTGTGTGTGTGTACAGGCCCGTATTTAGGGAGGGGAGTTCGGTGGGTTTGTCCGAACCCTCCCACAAAAGCTGAGGTCCACGTTTTTCTTTTTTGAATACTGCACAAATACTTGATTGTAAATTTTGCAACTCTCCCATAAAACAATATTTGCGTGTTTTCGTCATTTAGTACTCCTCTTAACAAAGCTGTAGTGTACACGATTCGGACAGTTAGTAGCTAATCTGGCAAAATCAAAACAATGGAACATACATGTAGAAAAATTGTTTAAAATTGTATTTTTTCCTATATATTGATGACCTCGTAGCATTAGATAATTGCATGACAATGACAACAATTCACCTTCCGTTGATTCATCAGAAAGTAATCCTGTTCATGCCTTGATATTTATATTAACGGGATTGAAATCGACACTGGTATCTATACATATCAAGCAATATCCATCTGTAATTTTGGCATAGAAGGTATATTACCATGCCGGTTATTTCCACGTATTACTAAACGTTTTACGGCCAGGGGCGTAGCGTGAGCTGGACCTGGGGGGGGGGGGGGGGGGGGGGGGTTCGAATATGAACCAAGTGGACCTTTTCTATTTTGTTTTTGCACCACCAGAAACTCCATATGTATAAACCTGTATGTTTTAGTTCTGAAAGAGGACCATTTGCTTCGGGGGGGGGGGGGGGGGGGGAGAGGGTTCGTCCCTGTTACGGCCAACATGTCATTGTAGATGCCATTTTCACATGACGCATCAATGACAAAAATGAAATGGAATGAAATACCTTATGCAATACCTTTTGCTGAAAACGTTTGAGGAGTACACCTGTACTCTTAACACGGGGCTGCAGGTGTTGGCGGTGATTGGTGATGATACAATTTGTAAGAACGCAATGTGTTTTGTTTTTCACTGTAAATATGTTCATTATTAAAGGAACAGATCATAGTTCGGAGGTACACGTACGGTACCTTTTCTGTTGCTAAGATTATAATACGCAATTGCCAAAAATATTTATCATGTACCTCGCGTCAATACCCGAAAGAGGCATACCCGGACCACCAACACATACTGACACTTTAGCAAATTAAAAACGCGTAATTTTAGAGTTAATAAAAAACCATGATTATTCCTGCTAACTGGGGGCAGCCATTTTGTTTCGTTTTTATGACGTCCGGTGGGATTGCTTGGGGCGAAGTGACGTCAGCTCCTGACCATCTGTATGTACAGTGTAAACAAAAGCAGTAATTTTCGACAAGGCGCTTCTCTTTGATCAACCTGACTTGTAAAACAGCATAAATGACGCAATAATATAATAAACTATTTAACTAAATATATTTCAAGTTGCATTAACGGAACAAAATGGGGTTATAGTATTTTTCTCTGTTTAATAATCCAAAGGAAAAATGTACACTATTAGGCTTATTGATATGCTACGTTGGAGCAAAAACGACAACCCACGATACCCAAGTGATGATTTTTTTTTCTTTGGGACTACGTAATTGGTCAGTTCTATGGTTTTAGATGGAAAAGTCTACTTAATCAATACAGTAATAAACCATGTCCATTACAATTTTAGGGGCGACAGGTAATATTCCACAATACCGGTATGTATTTTTGTGTCTAGACAGCGTCAATTAACTGGCTCGCCTGGTTACCAATCAAATACACACCTGTCAATCAGGAATTACAGGTAGAAGCAATTAACAGTATAGACCAATTAACTAAGAAAGCACTCCGTGTATCATTCCAGTACGTAGGTTAATGCATGGGCATAACATTGTTAATTGTTTCGACTTGTTGTGTAGCCGCTTTGACAATGGTATTTTATTTTGTATTGAATAATAATATATGTAGTACTGGATATACTTATTACTGGCTTACTGGGATGTGTATTATTACAGAACATTGCAATGTATGACTATTTATCATCCCGCAAAAACTAGGTAGATTGTGTTTCTCTAGTTCTAAGGCTCATTCCTGACGTGACGCGTTAAGCATTACGTAACCACCAGCTCGCCAGAGAGCGTACTCACTGAGATGGTACAAAATGGCTGCGCCCGTTATATAATAATAATAGATTTTTATTTCAGATCAGAGATCCATGGAACATATATAAACATCACATACAAAACTGATTACATAATATACAGCAGCTTGTGCCAGAGATTTACACATACAGATTTGACGTACACAGTTGTACACCGCATTAAAAGCAAATAAACACATATAGGTGGATGTCCCACTTTTAAAACCAAACTGATACTCCGATGTACTCAGGTCTGTTCGTGATAACAGTACATGTTCCATAACTTTTGATATTACAGTTGCTAATGCAATTGGACGGTAATTGCCTTTATCCGTTATGTCTCCGGTTTTGTTTTTCACAATAGGAACAAGAATAACATCTGTCATACTACTAGATACATGCCCGTGTACAAGCATGGCACTGAAACAAACTGATAATAGAACGAATAATCTCTTGGACGCATATTGGAGGTGTTCCGCTGACAGGCCGTCATTCCCTGCTGATTTCCCACTGCTAAGTTTAAAAACAAACTCCATTACCTCATTGGGATTTACGTTCATTTCAGCAACATAACTTGAATCATTAGCAATATACTCTTCAACATATGCTCGATGATGCTGACCCGTCACAGAATTTAGAAGTTCTTTATAATGTTTTTTAAACAAACCTGCAATATTCTCTTCCCCGGTCACACCATCCACAGTTGTTGCCAATAGAGTTCGTTTATTATTTTCTGTAGAAATATTTTTCCAAAATTCACGAAAGTTCATGTCGGTCAAATTTTGTGCTATAGCATCTGCCTTCATTCTATCGTTCTCATTTTGACACATTCTAAGAGCGTATTTAAACTGCCTACGTGCTTTGTTCATATTTTCACATATAAGTCCTGTTCTAGGTTTACCATTGTCTCGCCATAACAAGTAGGCCTCTCGAGCAATGAGATGTAGATCTTTTACGTAGTTATTCCACCCAGGCACATTTTTGTGATTGTCACTATTACCTTTAATCAAATGTTGAGATACCAATTTTAATGCATTAACAATTTCATTATATAAACTATCAATAGCATGTAGATGACCAGATATATTGCAGTTTGGAGTTTTACAAGAAATTGCATCATTAGGAAAAAAGATTTGAGACAAGGAAATATCTGACTCAGCTCTATACGTTTTTATATCATTAGCAGTAACTTTTGACCAGTTTACAGACGTTCTTGGCAGTATGTGATTTTTGGCTAAATTGCATTTGGTCAAACCGTTCACACTGATGTTGAATTGTAATTGCAGATGATCCCATGGCGCAATGTCATGTAGTATATTCATATTAGTTATTGCATTGTGTGCAGCTGTAGTAGCCAAACAGTGGTCTAGCCATGACGTTGTCGCATGCGTCTCACTAATATATGTGTACGTATCTGTACCTAAAAGAACAGCATCCGATAATATATAACCATGTTCTGAACACATATTATATAATTCAGCACCAAACCTTGACTGCCGCTTAATATTGGCATTCCAATCACCGACTATGTACACATTTGGAGTGTTGGATTCCTCTGATATGGCATGCAATTTTCCAAGGTACGAGACGTAATCCTCCCAATTTTCAGGCGAATCAGTCGGTAAGTAAACACACAAGATAAGTACTTTCGATGATGCACAATTTAATTCTAATCCTATTATTCTACTATCGTCATATGTACACACATTAACTAAACTGCCAAGTGTCTTCCTCCATAGAATAGCCACTCCACCATATGGACGTCCGGCTAGTAGATTACTGCTAGTATCCATAGCAGATACCCCTCGAGCATAAAAATCATCGTGTATGTAAGAGAGTTTTGACAAATCATAGTCTGCTAACCAGTTCTCCTGCAACAAACATATATCATTAGCATCACATAATTCATGAATATCTGGCGCCGATGTTTTAAGAGACCGACAGTTGTATGAGCATATCTTAATTTCTTCTTTCATGATATTTGCTAATGTCGTATCACATAAAACTTTCGAACTAAAACTTCTTCTGGCCACACGTTAGGACTCATTAGTTTATCGATGTTTTTGGAGTCAACAAGGATTTTAAACGACGAATAGGTGTCATATCGTGTTCTGAGTTTTTCACACCAGACATCAATCCCCAGCACTGGCCTTACGTAATCAAGTATGTCCGACTCCTTAGTTCCCGGCGCTAATCTGGTTACGAAAACGGGTACCGGTGTAGATTTGACTCCCCGCAGTGCCGATGACTGTGCGGTTCCTATTACTACCGGCATTTTTCGCTTCGGACCAACAAACTTAAATCCCTCTGAATCAACACCACTTCTGTGCGGAACAGCTTTTCTTGTTTTCTTTTCTCTATTCAGCTCCATGCCATTAGATGCCAATCCAGCAGTCATATCAGCAAAACTGCGTGCTGTCCCTGTGTGTTGAGACATCTCCCTAGTAACACGAGATAAAGGCTCATCTGGTCGTACTGGGCTCGATTGCCTATTAGGGGTTTTGCAATTTCGTATCAGCTGTTTTGCATGTGTTATGCTGTCATCTAGTTCACCATCTTCCTTTTCTGTTATTACATTTTGGCTTTGTTTCAAGATATTAATGTCGCTAAGTGTGACTGTTTCCGCCTCTAAACCACTGTCGTGTACACAATCGTTCACGGGTGAAGAACTCACAATATCAGTATCTTCATCATTTTCTTGGCTTACATCGACAGCCAACCCCACTGAACATGCACAATCCTTTTTTTTATTTTTATTTTTATTTTATTTTTTATTCTGGAATGTACTTCGACATATCTCAGCAGTGGCGCCATCTGGGCTGTTTGCAAAGAGGCAATACTGCCTTTCATTATTTCAAGTTCCTTCAAAATAATGGCCATGTCCATATGATTGTAAAGAATTGGCGGCAGAATATTCAGATCTTTCGCAGCGAAGCATGGTACATCATCTGGTTCAGTGTTATGCAGCAAATTCAAAATATCATGAATGTTTTTCTTTTTCTTTTCAACACCCTTTCGTTTTATCATACGTCCACAACTTTCCGTATCATAGCAAAGGTCAAATAAGATTGTCTTAGCATCCTCAACTTCGTGATCTGTAAAAACATCAGAACACAATTTTACAATGGTATCATGCGGTAATACATCCATTTTGTTTATTACAAAACAAAGCAGCTCGCTGATAATAACATTGTTTTCAGTAGTACACTGTTTTGGAGATGTCGGCAGTCCACTCCCATGTAACTCAGAACTGACTGGCGATAATAGCCGTCACATTTAACCGTTTTATTAATTAACTATACGATTATACGTGTTGATATTAAGCAATAATGTGCATTACATATCGTTAAATATGCATACCAGGCCAAATGCCTTAATTGTCCTCTCTTAACTCCTGCACACGCCATAGTGACGTTATGTCACAACGAGTCTGTGAAGCTGGCGATGAAGAAGGAGGTGGGTGGGGTGGGGGTGGTAATGTTAATTTTGCAATTTGTTAATAAAAAGAAGGAAATATTTTATTTAACGACGCACTCAACACATTTTATTTACAGTTATATGGCGTCAGACATATGGTTAAGGACCACACAGATATTGAGCGAGGAAACCCGCTGTCGCCACTTCATGGGCTACTCTTTTCGATTAGCAGCAAGGGATCTGTTATATGCACCATCCCACATACAGGATATCACATACCACGGCCTTTGATATACCAGTCGTGGTGCACTGGTTGGAACGAGAAATAGCCCAATGGGCCCACCGACGGGGATCGATCTCGCCCCCAAAGAATGACTGGATAAGGTATATGACATGTTTTCTTATTTGCCAGTTGTTTTGCCCACTGATATATTTTATAGGTTATCCTGTTGATATTTAAACAGTCCAATCTCGTGTACCGTTTAACAACACTTCTCTCCTAGTCTAAGGTCTCACTATACAGTTTACTTCTAGGTGAGCGTTCATTCATCACGGTCGACTATAGTTCCTAATTGTGACATATGTTGTGGTTGACATATTCACTTCTGGTAATTAGGGAAGAATTAAAACAGGCTGTAGTTTTCAATGGTAAGCCTTCTGGGTGGATTTTGCCCATATTATTTTGTAACATTGTTCATTGACTTTTTGGGAACATGGGTGTATAGCGGAAGAGGTGGCCGGCGTGAATCGGTTCCCGAACCACCTGTTCGGACCGGTACTACAGCCAGATGCCATCACAATCTAATTAAAATTAGCTTCACTATTACATGTGGATCTAACAGCAGCCAGTTGGAGCTCATTTCCACCAATCAAAACCTTACTTGCAGAATCATGCCAGTGATTTGAAAATAATTTTAAAACATTCCGAATTATCCTGAGGGGTGGAACTTGGGAAACTGGCGGCGAGTATGGTTCAGCGACGAGTCACGTTTCCTTCTACAGCGACGTGATGGACGACAACGTGATTACAGACGCCGCAATGAACGTTTTGCCAACAACTGCTTCGTCCAAGTTGACAGATTCGGTGTAGGGAGTGTCATGATGTGGGGAGCCATCTCATACACCGACAGAAGTGAACTTGTGTTCGTACAAGGCAACCTGACAGCTGTACGCTACCGGGATGAAATTCTTCGCCGTCACATGCTTCCCATTTTGGATCGACAGAGAGAACTCTTTCAGCAGGATAATGCCAGGCCGCATACGGCACGTGTAACAATGGATTTCCTATAGAATGAGAACATTAAGATCGCCAAATCTCAACCCCATTGAACATCTATGGGACGAACTGGACAAACGTGTACGCCAGCGTGACCCGGAGCCTCGGACGCTTCCGCAACTATCACATGCACTGCAGGAAGAATGGGCTAGGATTCCACGTGCCCGGATTCAGAGACTCATTCAGTCTATGCCAAGGAGATGTTGTGCAGTGATTGCTTCTGCTGGTGGCCACACAAGGTACTGATTTCAGCGTCCTCGTTTGGTGACGAAAACGCCTCCAGTCCATAGCAAGAACATTGTCACATACTCATGTCAAATTTGACTGATACGATCATAAATAACGAAATTATGCCACTTTGTATTAATAATGTATAAAGAGATAATTCCATGAATATTTCGCCTATGCGTTTCTTTTTTGACAGAATATATAATAAAATTATAACTATTGCAAAAGTTAGGGGGGACCGGGCCCCCTCCCCCCCCCCCCCCCAGATCCGCCTCTGGTGTATTCGAAAGTCGAAGAGTAAAAGAACGTGTTTGGGAACATGTTCCCATTCTTAAATCTGACACTACCTCGCCTGGTGGTTTGACGAGAACGTGTTCTCCTCTGTTCCCCAAACAGTTTTGAATACGCGGAAGAGACAGGCTGGTAGGTATTGGGTTTGGATGCCAGTCGAGGCATGGGATTTTTATTCCAGATACCGACTCCAAACCCTGAGTGAGTGCTCCGCAAGGCTAACCACTTGCACCGACCAGTGATCCATAACTGGTTCAACAAAGGCCATGGTTTGTGTTATCCTACCTGTGGGAAGCGCAAATAAAAGATCCCTTGCTGCCTGTCGTAAAAGAGTTGCATATGTGGCGACAGCGGGTTTCCTCTAAAAAAAAAACACAGAGTCAGTATAACCATATGTTTGACGTCCAATAGCCGATGATAAGATAAAAAAATCAATGTGCTCTAGTGGCGTCGTTAAATAAAACAAATACACGCTGGAGAGTTGTATAAGCACGGGCCATGAGGGTGAGCGATCGCGGATGTACGCAAGACTGGTTTTTGCGCCTAACGTCAGATGATGCGATATGATAGAAGACGACGGTATCAGGGGCGTGCGCAGGAAATTTTGCAGGGGGGGTTCGAGGTGTCTGGCGAAGCCCGACACCGCGAACGCCGCAGGCGCGAAGCCTATGGAGGGGGGTCTGGGGCCCTCCCCCTGAAATTTTTTGAAAATTGACCCTTTTAGGGCTATTCTGAGGTGTTTTCTGCTGGCTAGCCGAGCTGCTTTCTGACCACATTGACAGGAATGTAAAAAAAATCGGGATATGAAAAAAAAAATTCGCCTTGAGCGGGGGGGAGGGGGGGCACGCGCCTGGGTATCCGTCAAACTGTTCATGAAAGCTCGACGTCCTCAACACGCCACAGGTATTAATGCGCTTGTGACGGGACTACTATTAAAATTAACATGAGTCACTGACGTAAAGAAGATCAGGGCTCGTGTTTATAGAACCACTGGATTCCAGGGCCCATTTTTTCGAAGCAATTTTTAATAGTACTACGAAATAGTAAAACCATCGTAAGCTATGACGTCACTATGGCGTGCGCTGTAGTGACGTCACAGCCTACGATTATTTTACGATTTTGTAGCACTAAGATAGCTTCGAAAATATGGGCCCCGACTCAATCTTTAATGACGTCACACGCATACAATTTGTATGGCGTTGTCATATTATTAAAGGAACATTCCTGAGTTTGCTGCAATTTTTAAGGTGTGATCGACTAACAGAGACTTTTTAACGATTGTAATTACATATCAAATATATTTGTCTGCATAAAATATCAGTGGCTGTATATTAAACGTGTTTCTGATCGTTCTGATATTTGTACTAGGTTACATTTCATTTTATTTTCTAAAAATTTTTAGTTTTTTCTTACGTACAAAACTATCTGAAGACAAAATCCAGTTTGGGCTTCTTACAAACTTAATATTAAGACGACCAATAACACATTGAATATACAGACACTGATATTCTAAACAAGAAAATATATTTATCATGTTAGTTTAATCGTAGAAATATTTTATTAGTCGGAAACGTATTACAATGCAGCAAACTCAGGAATGTCCCTTTGAAGTATCAGACTATTAGAGTCTCGAGTCTAGACTCTAAAAGTTTTATAAGCTCCAGGCCAGGTGCGGAAATATAATAGTCAAGGACGTTCAAAGTTCAAAATACCCATACTTTTAAATGGAGCATTAAATACTACCAGGGCAGGACGTAGTCCAGTGGTAAATCGCTCGGCTCATGCGCGGTCAGTCTAGGATCAATTCCCATCGGTGGGCCTATTAGGCTTTTTTTCTGCTTTTTTCTAGCCAGTGCATCACGACTGGTATATCTGTGGGGTGGTGCAAATAAAATATCTCTAAATATAATTGAATAAAATGTGTTGAGTGCATCGTCAAATAAAACAATTCTTTCTTTCTTTGATAAAGTTAAAGTTAAGGCTATTGGATGTCAAACATTTGGTCATTTTGACATATAGTCTTTAGAGAGGAAACCCGCTACATTCTTTCCATTTGTAGCAAGATATTTTTTTTTTTTTATATGCACCATCCCACAGACACAATAGCACGTACCACAGCCTTTGATATAGCAGTCGTGGTGCACTGGTTGGAACGAAAAATAGCCCAATGAGCGCACCAATGGAGATCGATCCCAGACCGACCACGCATCAAGTGATCACTTTACCACTGGGCTACGTCCCAGCGTCTGCGGTGTGTAGCAGTTTTAGACATGCGTTAGCTTTATCCTTTATGGAATTTCATTTGGTGGAAGACACCCATTGGTGTGGGGTTTTTTTTTTTTACAGTGTTCAGTTGGCATGACATTCGCGTACAACTGAAACAGTATCGTGCTTAGCATGGCTAACCGATCGAAGGAAATGTCAATAAAATCTTGACAACAGAAATAATAAGTGGGTCAATTATCGGAAACAGACCACCTTTAAGGTAACTACTGCTTGTTATCGCACGCAGGCTTTTCGTTCTTCGCGGGGGGTACAGGTTTTTACTTATAATGGCCGAGTCAATATTGTCGGACTAGTCAATCGTTCGATGAATATACTTGTGTTGTCAATGAACGACGGGTTCATGCCCCAACCCACCACCCGTCCACCGCCGAAAATTGGAGGGGGTCGTGGACAGGGGCGAATCTAGGATTTAGAGAAGCAGGAGTTAAGTTTAATGAGTTACATAAGCGTTTTACATAAGCAATTGCCTTCTCACACCCCCCCCCCCCCCCCCCCCCAGTAGTGATGGAGCAAAACTTCAAATTCGGGCAAAAATTATACAGATATTCGGGGAAAATGTGCTAACCGGAGACCGTTTTACCATGTATTTCCATTATTCAACCCATAAAATTAGTTGTAATCCATGTAAAAATGCGTAGAGATTCGTTTGCAACCAATATATATATATATATATATATATATATATATATATATATATATATATATATATATCTGTTTGGTAGTAATGCTAAATGTTGTTATGCAGCTTCAGGCATTTTCGTTTAATTCGGGCAAAAGCCAGCCCGCCTCCCTACAAAAATGTGAACCCGTACGCCTAGGCTCACTACACAGATGTCATCTGCCATTGAAACCCATGTTAAATTGCCCAACTACAAATGAAGATTGCCAATAGAACTGGTTCTCGTTGGCACTAACAACATACGCCATTGCGAACATACATTATGTAATCATTTATTTTCACTTCAAAATTGAGAACATTTCCATCTCAGTGTTTTTGCTATATGACCACATCTGGCTGTAGTACAGGTTCGTTAAATGATTCACTCCGGCTGTCTCTTCCGCTATACATCCATGTCCCAAAACGTCGATGCACAATAATTCAAAATAACATGGGCAAAATACATACAGCCAGAAGGCTTACCATTAAACATACATATCGTTTTAATTCTTCCCCAATTCCTAGAAGTGAATATGTGAACCACAACATATGTCACAATTAGGAACTATAGTGGACCGTCATCAATCAACTCTCACCCGGAAGTGATCTGTGTAGTGAGACCTAGGCTGTCATTCTGTAGCAGGTGTTATAACACTAGCAAAACTTGCCCGATGGTACTTAAGAGAGCTAGACGGACATTTGGATAGTTATCACGGTCTCTAACTGTCAGTTACCAATCTGTATCAATATTGCGTAATCTTTGCATACCAAACGATAGTCAAATACAACAACAATTCTATGTTTGGCGTTAAATACCTTTACATCGATAATTTTCGAGCTCCCTGATGAAAAAAAAAATTCACATATTAATCACAAATACACATACTACAGGAAGAAACCCGACAGCAACCCCTTTCAGTAATGTTCCGGTTAAATACGTATTTACTGACGGGTTGGTTTCTGGCGGTAGTAGCAAGAGATCTTTTGTATGCACCATCCCACAGACAGGATAGCACATGCCATAGCACATGCCAGGGCCTTTGATATACCAGTTGTGATTCACTGGCTATAACGAAGGAAGGAAGGAAATGGTTTATTTAACGACACACTCAACACATTTTAATTACGGTTATATGGAAAGAAAAGAAAGACATGTTTTATTTAACAACGCACTCAACACATTTTATTTACGGTTAAATGACGTCGGACATAATATGGTTAAGGACCACACAGATATTGAGGGAGGACACGCGTTGTCGGCACTCCATGGGCGCTACTCTTTTCGATTAGCAACAAGGGATCTTTTATATGCACCATCCCATAGACAAGATAGCACATACCACGGCCGTTTGATGTACCAGTCATGGTGCACTGGCTGGAGCGAGAAATACCCCAATGGGTCCACTGACGGAGATCGATCCTAAACCGACCGTGCATCAAGCGATCGCTTTACCACTGGGCTACGTCTCGCCCCTAGCTATAACGAGAAATAGCCCAAATGGACCCACTGACGGAGATCGATCCCACACAGACCGCGCGTCAGCCGAGCGCTATAGCACTGGGCTAGGCCCCACCCTTGTGAATTAAAGAGACTGCCCTGAATTTGCTGTCATTGTTAATATGTTTTCGGTTTCTAGAGCCTTTCTAATGGCATGACTCAAACTGCATATTAACGGCATACTGTCACGGATTTAAGGACCTTATTTCTCTAAAAATGGATAATTAATAGAAATTACATTAATTGTTGGAAACCAAATCTAGCTATCGCATCACCATGATGGAGTGAAATCCATATCAACCCTCTCGGCAGTTTTAGTTTTTGAATTATGGACCATTGCCATAATTCAATTATTTTTTACAAAACATCGGCACTCCATGGTGGAGTATGGTGGTTTAGATTTGAATAAAGGTACTTTAGGGACAAATCAAATAATTTTTGTTCAGGTAATACACACACGGCCATTAAATAGATCAGTGGTCTGTGACAATATGCCTTTAAACACTGGAATACTATGTTTTATATCAGTGGTTTTTCTGATCGTCCTAGTGTTGGTATTGGCTCAAATTTCATTCCCTGGGGTTTGAGCTACAATAAACATTACGACGACCAGAAACACATTAAAGATACAGACAGTGATGTTCTAAAGCAGGAAATGCGTTTAACATGTACCTTCAGTAGAGAATATAGAGAACATTAAACAACTGGTCGTTAGATGCCATTAATCTTATGAGGTGTTCTAAAGTGCACCGAACGAGCGAAATCGAGTTGGGTATGGAGAATAGTACATGGGTGGCTGTTAGATACCATTTATCTTACAACGAATTGTTTTAAAACAAATCTAACGAGGGAAAGCGAGTTGGATATAAAGAATACTATTACTACATGAGTATCCGTTAGATATCATTTATCGTAACGAGGTGTTGCAAAGCGTATCGAACGAGCGAAAGCGAGTTGGGTATAGAGAATACTACATGGGTGGCCGTTAGATACCATTTATCTTACAACGAGTTGTTTTAAAACAAATCTAACTAGGGAAAGCGAGTTGGGTATAGAGAATACAACATAGGTGGCCGTTAGATACCATTTATCTTACAACAAGTTGTTTTAAAACAAATCTAACGAGGGAAAGCGAGTTGGGTATAGAGAATGCTACATGGGTGGCCGTTAGATACCATTTATCTTACAACGAGTTGTTTTAAAACAAATCTAACTAGGGAAAGCGAGTTGAGTATAGAGAATACAACATAGGTGGCCGTTAGATACCATTTATCTTACAACAAGATGTTTTAAAACAAATCTAACGAGGGAAAGCGAGTTGGGTATAGAGAATGCTACATGGGTGGCCGTTAGATACCATTTATTTTACAACAAGTTGTTTTAAAACAAATCTAACGAGGGAAAGCGAGTTGGGTATAGAGAATACTACATGGGTGGCTGTTAGATACCATTTATCTTACAACGAGTTGTTTTAAAACAAATCTAACGAGGGAAAGCGAGTTGGATATAAAGAATACTATTACTACATGAGTATCCGTTAGATATCATTTATCGTAACGAGGTGTTGCAAAGCGTATCGAACGAGCGAAAGCGAGTTGGGTATAGAGAATACTACATGGGTGGCCGTTAGATACCTGTCACGGGGATTCTATAATTCCCGTAACTGAATAAAACACGATTATCAAAATCTCTCTCCTAACTGTATATCTATTAGATCTCTCTGTAACAGGCGGTTAAACCCTAGTATGGCTCGTCTCTAGGTATGATCAGAGATACGATCTTATATAAGGTATATATATTTATAGCACGTTAGTTCTCTAGAAACACAACAAAAACACAAATACACTTTGGAAATTGTATTAATCTACGCTGACAAATGTACAGCCGTAGTAGTTAATTAATAACAGCAATAATAACAACCCAGAACTGATCACTTAATTAGTTAATCTCTAGGTGTCTAGTTACACAATATGCGAATCACTTCACCGTTACACCACACCCACACGTGTGATAATTGAGAAACGCTTCCCGGAGAAGTTAATTAATAAAGGAATTACAACACCATTCCTAAATGGTTAATTTTTAGTTAACCCTTACTACTCGTTTAGTAACAATTTAGAAACGCTTGCAGGGGAACTTAATTAATAAAGGAATTACAGCTCTGTTCCTAACGGGTTAATTTTTAATTAACCCTTAACTACTCTTTCAGTAATCTTGTAACACAGAATTAATACTTATCACAATAAAGACAATAACCTACAGTGTACCTAGGTCCGCTAGGATGACTGGCTAAGCTTTATATTACCAAATACTCGTATAATGTTAGAACAAAAAGTCTACGATTTACTTCGTCAGATGACCGAAGACACTGTCTAAAGAATATTGGTATAATACAGTATTAAAATATTTAACGTCACATCAATCACATCAAGGTTATACACAGAGCAGAAAATATATTTACCAAAGTCCAAACGGACTAACGTTCCCTCGGAGCCTTCCTATTCGTTCTCCTCGATATCTCTAAAACACTAGCTATTTTATTTATTATAAATCAGGATTTTGCCTGGGGGTACAAGGCGGTACCTCACGTATCATCTCATATTCTACATCTACTAGAGTCGGTATATTTCTCTCTGATCATCAGTCTGGCTGTCGCCAACCGCGAGCAATCTCCTGGCCATAAACAGCACTACCGGAGATATTACGTAACTACTAGCCACATGGCCTCCGCACCTGGCTGAGGGTGTATTAGGCGTACCGATCGAGCGAAGTATTACGTAACAAGTTGCCCACCTGGGCTACGGGCAATGAACTGCACACGGCCTTCTAACACAATTAAAATCGCCACAGGCGAAACAAATTTAAGCGCATGATCCGTCACAATACCATTTATCTTACAACGAGTTGTTTTAAAACAAATCTAACTGGGGAAAGCGAGTTGGGTATAGAGAATACAGCATAGGTGGCCGTTAGATACCATTTATCTTACAAGTTGTTTTAAAACAAATCTAACGAGGGAAAGCGAGTTGGGTATAGAGAATGCTACATGGGTGGCCGTTAGATACCATTTATTTTACAAGTTGTTTTAAAACAAATCTAACTAGGGAAAGCGAGTTGGGTATAGAGAATACTACATGGGTGGCCGTTAGATACCATTTATCTTACAACGAGTTGTTTTAAAACAAATCTAACAAGGGAAAGCGAGTTGGGTATAGAGAATACTATTACTACATGAGTGGCCGTTAGATATCATTTATCGTAACGAGGTGTTTCAAAGCGTATCGAACGAGCGAAAGCGAGTTGGGTATAGAGAATACTACATGGGTGGCCGTTAGATACCATTTATCTTACAAGTTGTTTTAAAACAAATCTAACTAGGGAAAGCGAGTTGGGTATAGAGAATACTATATGAGTGGCCGTTAGATATCATTTATCTTACAACAAGTTGTTTTAAAACAAATCTAACTAGGGAAAGCGAGTTGGGTATAGAGAATACTACATGGGTGGCCGTTAGATACCATTTATCTTACAACAAGTTGTTTTAAAACAAATCTAACTAGGGAAAGCGAGTTGAGTATAGAGAATACTATATGAGTGGCCGTTAGATATCATTTATCTTACAACGAGTTGTTTTAAAACAAACCTAACGAGTGAAAGCGAGTTGGATATAGAGAATAATACATGGGTTGCCGTTAAATACCAGTTATCTTACAAGGAGTATCTAACGACCACTCGTGTATTATTCTATTATTTAAACAACGAGTTGTAAGATAAACGGTATCTGACGAACACCAGTGTAATATTCTACATAACCTCAAAAAGGAGGTTGTAAAAAAGAAAGTCTAAACGTATTTTTCAAGTAAATTTATTTACAGCGTCTGTGCTTGCAATTAAACTACACGTCACAGAATAAACAGTTTCAGGTTAATTTATACGCCACAAAGCAATCCATTTTTTCGTGCTTATTTCATTGGATGATATGGCTGTGGCGATCGAGTCATCACCTAAGAGCAGCCAATTGTATGCCTTTAATTCGGTAACGCACATGTTTGTTATTGCTATGTGATATAATAAATAATCAACGAAAGTTCTCGCCAACGGGTGTTTATGGTAGTACTAAACCAAATAACTTCCGGCTGGGTCAAAGCTCGAGGTACACCCATCTTTTGATAGAGCAGTTAACACCACAAGTCCTGTGATTGGTAATAAATGTGAGTGTGTTAGTTGTAAAAACAAATTAGTTTCATCTGGGCAAAAAAAAATGTATGCAGTTTTATTTCATCAAGAGTACGACTGTGTCAAGTAACCTTGTGCTTGAAATGTCTGGGGTACCTGTAAAAAACATTACTCAAATTCTATGCGGAACTAGGGTAGTCATAGATGCTACCCGTTATCTCTGAAATGAGCAGCTTGCCCCCCCCCCCCCCCCCCCCAATGATTTCTGATTCACTTTAAGGTTGGGGTGGTAGTATTTATATCCGTGGTGTATATGTCGATTGATACGCTGCAGGTATGAGTTTTAGCCGCATAATTATGTTATTATTGTCGTCTGTGGGATTTGATTTGGTGGTGTACACCCTTAAGGACCATGTTGTATTATATTAATGAATAACATCTTACGTTGGCGCCAACTCAGGACAATTTTCTTTGAAACATTTCGTGTAACGATCGGAAACGAAAATAAACTTTGCCTGACTACACTTCAAGCGGATTATACAACGGCTGTGGCGTCTCAAGTACACGGCGACTGTGACGTATCTATCCTAAAATCAATGACGTTTGGAACAACCAAATCTCTAGGACGAAGACACTCTATTTATAGTGAAAAGAACACCGACGACAATACAAAGAAAGTGTTCATTGATTAAGATCTTCGAACACTTCGGCGGTTTACTGATTCTGCGGTTGCTAATCTCGGATATGAAGCTGGGCTGCATTATGGTTCTGTTCAACCAAATCAAATTCCATTGCCGATAAAGTTAACATGTTAAAGGGACTGTTCTGAGTTTGCAGCCATTGGAAGATGTTTGCAATAATAGAGCGTTGTTGGCGACTACTATTTCATATTAAATCAGGTTTTTTTATTTAGAATACCAATGTATATCGCATGTGTTTGCGGTCGTATACTGATGTTTGTAGCATTCAGTTTTTACTTTAATTCGTGATATAAATGTTTTCGTATTTTTTTGGAGGTAAAATCCAGTTTAGGCTATTACAAGCATTAGGAAAACAACATACACCTTGTAAATACAGACATTGATATTTTAAATTTAAAAAATGTATTTAATTTGTATGTTACGACATCAAAAAGGCTCTATTGGTCGGAAACATTTTACAATGCTTGTAAACTCAGGAGTGTCCCTTTAAATTTAATAAAATTGATATATATATATATATATATATATATATATATATATATATATATATATATATATATATATCGTTAAAATCTGGCATCATAAACGTCCACCTGTTTTTTTGTTTTTTGGGGTGGGTTTTTTTAAAAACCATACAGATGTTTGTAATCTCAAGGAAATTATAAGTTTTTCTTATATATATATATATATCCAGCAATCACTGTATACATTGGCAAGATATGATGACTAGATAAATCTCTATATTTTCGGTCTCTGACCAAAAATATAGGTCACGTGTCATAAGCCCGACTCGACTCGAGTATTTCAGAGTAGATTTTCAATAAACATACTCGTTAAATCATTTGTTGAAGTGCAGTAAATACGAATAACTTTTAGTTTTGCGATAACAATACGAAACTTGGATACTTATTTATGAATTAGAGTTTAGAAACACTTTTTTAATGTGACAGAATGTAGCTAGCATCTTACAATAATGACGTCATGCATCTTGTATGATGTCATACGGCAAAAGCCTTGCTAGGTTGACAATACTCGATTTGCGTACACAAAACTGGAATAAATAATGATTTTCCGAATATTCCTATAGGATTGCAGGATAAAAGAAATAACTAGATACTGTCTTAAGAAATAGGCTTTATCTTGCTCAGGTCGAATTGCCATTCTAACCTCCGCAGGATAACGCCGATATCTTAAGACAGTAACCAGTTATTCCATATATATAATAATAATAATAATAATAATAATAATAATGTATACATGTATATATAAGTAACTTGTCAAAACACCAAGGCAGTAACAGGTGTTGCACCTAACATTTAATCTACCTGTAAAGTAAAATGTTATGTGTGAATCTTCATCTGGGATTTGTGCATACTAACCTAGATCTGGCATCATAAACGTCCACCTGTTTTGTCGTTTTTTGGGTTTTTTGTTTTTTTAAACGATACAGATGTTTGTAATCTCAAGGAAATTATAAGTTTTTCTTAAAATCAGATGTTTTTGAAAAGTAGGTCTATTCAAATTCGTCACACCATACATATGTCACACGAAGGCGGGACGTAACCTGGTGGTAAAGCGTTCGTTTGTCGCGCGGTCGGTTTGAGATCGATCCCCGTCGGTGGGCCCATTTGGGCTATTTCTCGTTCCAGCCAGTGCACCACGACTGGTATACCAAAGGCCGTGGTAAGTATTGTCCTATGTGTGGGATGGTGCATATAAAAAAACCCACTTGCTACTAATGGAAACAATGTAGCGGGTTTCCTCTCTAAGACCATATGTCAAAATTACAAATTTTTTGACATCCAGTAGCCGATGATTAATAAATCAATGTGCTCTAGTGGTGTCGTTAAAACAAAACAAACGCTTACATTTGTCACAAGTAAAACGCGGTGCATGAATAGGCCTATCGAGCCTTGTTACAGCCAAAGAGTTTGAACTCTTGGTTGCAAAATCAAATGCTATTTATATAAGCGCAGTGCTAGTCTACGACTATCAACTGTCACGACGAAGTTGGCCAACTCGACGGTTGCGTTGTAATTTCCCCAGCTCCCGACTTAGACGGGTGCGCTCAGAGTTATATACGACTGGAGTCGAGTTTAAGAGCGCCCAGACTAGTAACTGGACAGTCGTAGAAGTCGTGAGAGCAGAAAATTGACCAACTTTGTCGTGGTAATTGGTAGTCTGAGCCTATTTATTTCATGTTCCAAATAATTAGCCTTCAAACACGGATCCGGGGAGGGACCTAGCCCAGTGGTATAGCACTCGCTTGATGCGTGGTCGGTTTGGGATCGATCCCCGTCGGTGGATCCATTTGGCTATTTCTTGTCCCAGCCAGTGCACCACGACTCGTTTATCAAAGGCCGTGATATGTACTATCCTGTCTGTGGGATGGTGCATATAAAAGATCCCTTGCTGCTAATCGAAAAAAGAGTAGCCCATGAAGTGGCGACAGCAGGTTTCCTCTCTCAGTATCTGTGTTGTCCTTAACCATGTGCCTAACGCCATATAGCCGTAAATAAAATTTGTCGAGTGCATCGTTAAATAAAACATTTCCTTTAAACACGGATCCATACAAAAACAATAAACGAACTGTTTCATTTCAACCGGCCTCGGTGGCGGCGTGGTAGGCCATCGGTCTACAGGCTGGTAGGTACTGGGTTCGGATCCCAGTCGAGGCATGGGATTTTTAATCCAGATACCGACTCCAAACCCTGAGTGAGTGCTCCGCAAGGCTCAATGGGTAGGTGTAAATCACTTGCACCGACCAGTGATCCATAATTGGTTCAACAAAGGCCATGGTTTGTGCTATCCTGCCTGTGGGAAGCGCAAATAAAAGATCCCTTGCTGCTAATCGGAAGAGTAGCCCATGTAGTGGCGACAGCGGGTTTCCTCTCAAAATCTGTGTGGTCCTGAACCATATGTCTGACGCCATATAACCGTAAATAAAATGTGTTGAGTGCGTCGTTAAATAAAACATTTCCTTCTTTCTTTCTTTCTTTCGTTTCATTTCAACTTATTTCCGTGCTTATAGTCAATTAAGGTTCAATCACGCAGTCCTGGGCACACACCTCAGCTATCTGAGATGTCTGTCCACAGGCCCGTACGCAGAAATTTATAGGGAGGGGCGGGGGGGGGGGGCGTAATCGACGGCCCAAGGGGCCGGAGTTGCTAGCGGGGTCCGGGGGCATGTTCCCTCGAAATATTTTTAAATCTAGAATGCAGGAGATGCATTTTCCTACATTCTGGGAAGTAAATTTGAAACGTTTCTTTGCCTCAAAATATATTTTACACATCCACGGACGGACCTCGGCAGACTATGCACCCAACGCACCCCCACCCCCCTGCGTACGGGCCTGGTCCAGAACAGTGGGTTAGTTGTTAGTGGTTAGTGAGAGAGAAGAGGGTGTAGTGGTCTTACACCACCCATTGAGTCGTTAAGTCTGTACCTACCAGCCTTATGTCCGATGTCTCAACCACGACACCACTGTCCGAGCGAACTGTTTTTGCAACAGAATACACAAGGGAGTTAACCGTTCCTAAGACAGTGGGGTGTCACATAACACATAAGATATTTAAAATAATATTTTTATTACCAACCTTAATTTTTGCAAAAATATAAAATCGCAGTTTCATTTTTTAATGAACCCTATACTTGCTTCAACCTTTAATGTGCATAATAATGATATATTGAACAGAGGTATATCGATTTATTGGGAATAAATAATTATATTTGCACAAATAATCATTGTCATATATTACTACCAATCAGAGCTGCAGGTGTTTTTATTCCGTAAATAGTTGAACTTTAAAAAGTGCGGGATTTATCTCAATCAGTTGAGTGATCGCTTCAGGTGCTTGCGTCGCAGGATCGAACCACCTTGGTGGATCCATTCAACTGATTGGGTTTTTTCTCTCGTTCCAACCAGTTCACGACAGCTGGTCAAATGCCGTGGTATGTTTTTTTGTCTGTTGGAAAGTGCATATAAAAGATCCCTTGCTGTATTAGGAAAAATGCAGCGGGTTTCCTCTGATGACTACGAGTCAGAATTACCAAATATTTGGCATCTATTAGCCGATGATTAATTAATCAATGTACTCTAGTGGTGTCGTTAAACAAAACCAGCTTTTTGAACTTTGAACTTTGAAACTATCCAACTTGGAGCAATTCAAACTTAAAATAGTATTTACCGAATCATTATTTTATTCTTTTTTGTGCTTATATCTAATTAAGGTTCAAGCACGTTGTCCTGGGCACATACCTCAGCTAGCCTATCTGGGTTGTCTTTCCAGGACAGTGGGTTAATTGTTAGTGGTTAATGAGATAGAAGAAAGTGTAGTGGCCGTACACCTACCGATCAAGTCGTTAAAACTCTCTGGGTGGGAGCTTGTACCGGGCTGCGAACCCTGTACCTACCAGCCTTATGTCCGATGGCTTAACCACGACGCCACCGAAGCCGGTTTTACTGAATCATTATATATGTATATACATGTATTATCATGTTGTTCAGTACATTCTATACACATGATACACGGGGTGGGACGTAGCACGATGGTAAAGGGCTCGCCTGATGCGCGGTCGGTGTAGGATCGATCCCCGCCGGTGGACACATTGAGCTATTTCTCATTCCAGCCACTGCCATATCAAAGCCGTGGTAAGTTCTATTCTGTCTGTGGAATGATGCATATTTAGAGAATAACTAACGAGCTACGAGGAATTATGAATTATCTGTCCCGAGTGAATGAATGTTGTAAACCCGAGCCTTTGGCGAGGGTTTTACAAAATTCATTCACGAGGGACAGATAATTCATAATTCCTCGTAGCGAGCTGGTTATTCTCTTTATTACCCATTGTCAATTTTAACTGATTTTTAATGTAAAAATTCCTCTGGAGTCTACAACATCAGCCATTACGTGATATAATCTTACGCTCATTACATGACATAATGTAAGTGACGTCATAGCATAACGGCGTTCTCTTTACAGCCAAATGTTTACAAATTACAGTACAAAATAATACAACTGTATTTGCATTTGAAAATAATTATTTTTATATATTATTAAAGCCGCTGCTTATGAAAATATACCATTTCATGTTTACGAAACAAATGAGTCCATTGGTTTTTGTAAATCTTTGTAGATCGTATAACGTATGTGTAATCTGACTCATGAATGAAAAAATTATATGAATGAAAGTGAAGTTCCGGCCATGGCAAGCAACCAACCAAACGTCGTGATTTTAAAGCCAGCCAATCAGTGGCTGTAGAAACAATCTGCACACTGTGCAGAGATCGAAAAAAATATTACCCCGTATATTTGAGCCCATATGGGTAATAAAAACATATCTTGCTACTAATCGGAAAATCCAGTCCTGGTCGAATGAGTCGCGTACGCCGACACCTGTACTCATGACAGGCGTGCGCTACAATAGTTTGCTCTGAATGTGCAAGTAAAACCCTATGACCTGACCTGACCTGATCTGAACTGACCTAATGGAAAAATGTAGCAGGTTTCCTCCAAACTCCAAAGTCGTATTTACCGAAGTGTATAATGAAAAACAAAATCATTAAACTATTAGCGGAGTTTTTTAGGATTAGTGGCATTAAAATGTGCTGCGGTGTCTTTAAATATAGTCCTTTCATTTCCTTTCATCGTAGCCAAAATAAATCAAAAAATAATAATAAAAATAAAATAAAATAAAATAAAATAAAAATAAACAAAAGGCTAAAAATATTGTCGTGTTATTGTTTTGTGATGAACTTGGACTTCGGGGAATGCTACAAAGATGGCATGCGCCAATTGCCCCAGTTTTGAAAAGGCGTCTGTAATAACGAAATAACGAAGGATGGAAAAACTCGTTTTAGATTGAGATTTTGCATGCCAAACCAGATTCGTTAATGCCAGGGAATCATGAACAAATAAACCTCTTCATCAATCTTACGGATCCTACTGGCACGACCAAAATGTTACAGATTTTTAGTGTATAAAAGTAATTATTTTCTTCTGTTAAAGTTGCAATATCGAGTGTTATTTTTAATATATCAGGCGCGTGTGCAAGAATTTTTGCAAGGGGGAAGGGGGTGTCTAGATTGCCGCGAGTGAAGTTTACGTGGGTGGGGTGGGGGGGGGGGGGGGGGTAAGTTATACCCCCCCCCCCGGAAATGTATTTTTAAAAAGAAAATTTTCTTGAGCGGGAGGTGGGGTGTTCGAACCCGGAAACCTTCCGCCTGTATACCAATCTCATTAAAATTAGCTCTACTGGGTCTACCAGTAGATTTAATAGCATTGCGTGTACTCCCATGTCCAGGTGACATTTCATCTATAAATAACAATTTAAATATCGACCAATTACACTTCGCCTTTTATTTTGTTTTATTGTGATACCATCTCGTATCCTCCGGAGTCGGGCCCGTCCGCACCACTATACCAACCCATGACGACTGGACTATACCCTAGTCTGATTCTCTCTCTCGTTCAGACGGATCCGGCTTCTCAAGATCTGCCTTGTTGGGTATATATTGTTAATATTTAAAGCTACAATCTCGAGTATTTGTATACTGTTAAATTTAAAGCTGCAGTCTCGAGAATAGTGTTAATATTTAAAGCTGCAATCTCGAGTATTTGTATACTGTTAAGTTTAAAGCTGCAGTCTCGAGAATATTGTTAATATTTAAAGCTGCAATCTCGAGTATTTGTATCCTGTTACATTTAAAGCTGCAGTCTCAAGAATAGTGTTAATATTTAAAGCTGCAATCTCGAGTATATTGTTAATATTTAAAGCTGCAAATCTTTAGTATATTGTAAACATTTAAAGCTACCATCTCGAGGGTATGATTAATATTTAAAGCTGCCATCTCGAGGATATTGTTAATATTTAAAGCTGCGATGTCCAGTTTAGTGCTACTATTTAAAGCTGCAATGTCGATTTTATTGCTAATATTTAAAGCTGCTATCTCGAGTACATTGTTAATATTTAAAATTGCCATCTTAAGTTTATTGTTCACACGTAAAGAGTAGCCTATGTGGCGACAGCGGGTTTCCTCTAAAAAACAGTGTCAGAATTACCATATGTTTGACGTCCAATAGCCGATGATAAGATAAAAAATCAATGTACTCTAGTGGCGTCGTTAGATAAAACAAACTTTACTTTTGTTCACACCTAAAGCCGCAATGTATATTGTCATCTTAAGTACCGTACATTTCGGTAGTTGTCATAAATGCACGAAAAACAAATCATGTGCAGGATTCTTGCGTATATCATGGATCAAATGTTACAGAAACAAACAATATTTAGAAGTCACAGGTGATCACAACTTGTAAAATAATAAGGCACCAGCAAAGAATTACCAAATGTATGTCAGCCCTTAATCAATTTTGTTGAGTATATTTAAAGGGGCTTCTGTAACTTTAAAGGGGCTTGTATTATAGCTTCTGTGGTCCAGTGGCTAATACTGGACTCGGGTGCAATTGGAAGAAGGGTCTATCTTTATTATGTAGCCCAGTGGTAAAGCGCTCGACTGAAGCGCAGTTGGTCTTGGATCGATCGACTTCGGTGGACCCATTGTGCTATTTCTCATTCCAGCCAGAAAAGAGAGATAGACAAAACAATGAGAGAGAGAGAGAGAGAGAGAGAGAGAGAGAGAGAGAGAGAGAGAGAGAGAGAGAGAGAGGCGGAGAGAGAGAGAGAGAGAGACAGACAGACAGACAGACAGACAGACGGAGAGAGACATAGACAGAGAGAGATAGACAGACAGGGAGAGAAAGAGAGATAGGTAGAGATAGATAGAGATAGACACAGAGGGAGGGAGAGAGAGAGAAAAATATATAAACAGAGAGAGAGAGAAAAAAGGAGATAGACCGAAAGGGGAAGAGAGATACATAGAAAGAGAAAAGGGGATATATATATATATAGAGAGAGAGAGAGAGAGAGAGAGAGAGAGAGAGACAGACAGACAGACAGACAGACAGACAGACAGAGATTGAGAGAGAAAGAGACAGACAGAGAGAGACAGAGAGACAGAGAGTGAGAGATATTGAAATAGAAAAGGAGGGCTCTCCTGCTACCACAGAGATTACTGTACTTTACTTTTTAAACACTACAACGTTTTTTTCACTATTAAAAGTCGTTTTTGATAATTTCAATTAGAAGTACTTACATTTTATTATTTAAAATATTAATTTCGTACACCTAAAATTGTTCTGGATATCCAGGTTTTTGCAATATCTCAAAAAACGCATGTTCGCCTAAGAAGTAATGGTTATCGAGACAAGCTCTACTGTCCGAACCAAAATGTTAACAACTACAAATGAATTACTCTCCTACCTTTAATTACCGTTACATTTCCCCCTCATTTTGTCCAGACACAAGTTGTGAAAAAAACATTACAGTGATACAGATTCCACATATGAGACTGTAACGACGTCGCCAGTATCGACTTTGCTGAGATAGCATAGGGCAAAATACATGCAGTTTTCTGCCGTCTGCCATTTTGCTTTTTTATGGAATACTCTTCAAGAGGGCTGAAAGCCTCCAAAGTATGTGACATAATTAATATAAAATCAATGATATTTAGTGGTATATTTAAACAAATAAAAAATAATTTTAAAAATTAATATGACGTCATCACGTTTGCTTTTATATCATAACATGTTATGACGTTGCTAGATTAAGTCATATCCTTTCACCCCTCTTGGAGAATATTCCATAAAAAGTCGCTTTTTGCCCTATGCGTATCTCAGCGAAGTCGATATTGGTGACATGGTTATCATCTAGTATGTGGAATCTGTGTAATTGCAATGGTTTTTCCTAGATTTCTGTCTGGACAAAATGTGGGTAAAATCTAACAAAAAATAAAGGTAGGAGAGCCATTTTTGGTAGTTGTTAACATTTTGGTTCGGACAGTAGTTATATTTAGACGGTATTTCCCTGTTTAAACATCACAGACTTTAGCTTCTCTCTGTTATAACCTTATCAATATGTGCGTTGCAGGTTTGTAGATTAACTAAATTTACTGTCCATTTTCACGGGCTGAAACTTGGGTATGTGCCTTTAATTTATAGCTGGACTGCTTTTTAATGTGACCTGCATAATTCTTCAGCGAAATGGCAGGTGCCTACATTAGATTAAATAACGGAAGACGAAAATTGAGGATTAAGACATTTTCTTATTGGCAATGGCAGCTGGGATAGGTTATTTTTGTATGAAATTGCACGCGTATTGATTTTTATTTTGTTGTTACGTGTTTTCGTTAAAGTCCAGATGTCGCATCCCCATCATTTAGAAGCTTTTTACCAATTCAAAACAAACGTATCCGCAGCTATGTAGTCCCGGACTCTCACCTCTGTTATTGAACGTGTTTTACTACTTCAAAACATAAACACATAAACGTAATGTGGCATGCTCATTACTGAACGCATTTTAATGGGAAGTGCAAACATAACTACAGCTTCCCCATCAAATGTATCATATATTTATCAACTCACACGGAACTAGCACACATACGATTAGCTTCTCCTGGGTGATGACCCGGATGCCAAAGCCAAACAATCCAATGAAATAAGCACGACTGAAATTGATTGCTCTGTGACATAGAAGTTAACCTGAAACGGATTCCTCGGTGACGTATAAGTTAATAGTACGGTAATTGCAAACAGGCGTCGTAAGTAAGTTACAGTCGAAAATAGCTTTCAGGTTTTTTTTTCATCTTCCTTTTTGAGATTATGTAAGGAGCAGAATATTACATGCGTGTCTGCTAGATACCATTTATCTTACAACTCATTAAAAAAAAAAAAACGTTTATTGCCAGTAACACGGTTTACTGTAAGTAACACGATTTACTGTCAATAGCACGGTTTACTGTCAGTAAGACGATTTACTGTCAATAACACGATTTGCTGTCAGTAACACGATTAAGTGCTAGTAACACGGTTTACTGTCAATATTATAATACGATTTACTGTAAGTAACATGATTTACGGCTAGTAACACGATTTACCTTGTGGTTTGGGGTTTTGGTTGCAAAGACGGAAGGAACGTTTATATTTAACGACGCAAAACAAATTTTAATTACTGATATATGTCGTCGGACAAATGGTTAAGGACCACGCAGATCATGAGAGAGGAAACCCGCTGCCACCACTTCATGGGCTACTCTTTCCGATTAGTAGCAGCAAGGGATCTTTTATATGCACCATCCCACAGACAGGACAGCACATACTACGGCCTTTGATATACCAGTCGTGGTGAACTGGCTGGAACGAGAATTAGCCCAGTGGGCCCACCGACGGGGATCGATCCCAGACCGTTTGCGCATCAAGCGAGCGCTTGACTACTGGGCTACGTCCCGCCCAATCTAATTAAAATTAGCTCCACTATTACATGTGGATCTAACACCAGCCAGTTGGAGCTCATGTCCACCAATCAAAACCTTACTTGCAGAATCATGCCAGTGATTTGAAAATAATTTAACCAAATGTGTTGCAGGGCCCCGTTCCACGAAGCGATCTTAGCCCTAAGATCACCGTGACTGCACAGCTAACATATGCAATTAAGGTGATCTTAGCGCTAAGATCGTTTTATGGAACGGGGCCCAGGTTTGTAGATTAACTAAACTTAGTGTCCATTTTCACGGGCTGAAATTAGGTTCTGCGCCTTTAATGCAAAGACAGCCACACGCGGCAGTATCCGGAATATTTTTTATTATTTAAGCATATAGAACAGAAAATCCAATTACGTTTGGTGCACATACGACGCCGCACTCCGCATTGGTTTACTACGCTGGCTTATCCAGGTCAAAAACAAAGCCAGTATATCGAAAGTGGAAGACTTTTGACGGGCTCCTACCGATCTCTGTTTTCATTGGCTTATCACAAATGTGGTATACCCCAACAAGAGATTACGTGAGATTTCGCAAGTTTTGAACAAATTTAACTGTCTTGATTGAGGGGTCGTCTCATATCTCCAAAACATATTTATATCCATAGAGGTATGGTACAACGCCTTTCCAGGGGTCGGTGGGTGGGGGATTTGCCTTGAAATTTTGACAGTAGCCAGCTGTTGACATACGCGTTACATGTAAGGAGGTGTTACTAATTACGTAACGCTCTAGGGGTAGAGGAAGAGGGTACTGTGTTCGATTTACGTAACATTATTTTTTCAAGACCATATGTTATTTTTATTCATTATTTAGACCTAAAAATGTGGGAGTTTTAAATGCGCGGCCAGTCTAGGATCGATCCCCATCGGCGGGTATATAAAAGACCATGGTATGTGATATCCTGTCTGTGGGATGGTACATATAAACGATCCCTTGCTAAAAAAAAAATGTAGCGGGTTTCCAAGGCCCGTGTGCAGGGATTTCAGCGGGGTTGGGGTTATAGACTGTGTTGAGCGAAGTTTATATGGGGCCATGCTTCCCCAGAAAATACATTTCAAGTTTTTTTAAGCTTGGGCAAGTAAGGGTTTCGACCTCCAATACCCTCCCCCTGCACATGCACCCGATTCCTCTCTAAGATTATATGTCAAAATTACCAAATGTTAGACATCAGATGGAAGGAAAAAAAAGAAATGTTTTATTTAACGACGCACTCAGCACATTTTATGTACGGTTATATGGCGTATTTGTGGTTAAGGACCACACAGATTTTGAGAGGAAACCCGCAGTCGCCACTACATGGGCTACTCTTTTCGATTAGCAGCAAGGGATCTTTTATTTGCGCTTCCCACAGGCAGGATAGCACAAACCATGGCCTTTGTTGAGCCAGTTATGGATCACTGGTCGGTGCAAGTGGTTTACACCTACCCATTGGGCCTTGCTGAGCACTCACTTGGTTTGGAGTCGGTATCTGGATTAAAAATCCCATGCCTCGATTGGGATTCGAACCCAGTACCTACCAGCCTGTAGACCGATGGCCTAACCACGACGCCACCGAGGCCGGTGCAGATGGAAGGAAGGATAGGATATGTTTTATTTAACGACGCACTCAACACTTGTTATTTACGGTTGTATGGCGTCGGATGATTATTAAATCAATATGCTCTAACTTTGATGTCATTAAACAACCCCCCCCTCCCCCCCCCCCCCCCAACTTTACCCTTTCCAAACGAAAGAATATTTATTTGAATTTGTCGATTTTAACACGTAAAATTAAGAAGTGAAAACGTTTATTGTCTACTTTAATATATTTTATTTAAAAAATATATACATGATTAATGTGTTACTAATATACAAACTAAACTTTGAAAGTTCTACTAACACTTTATAAAATATTAATTCTGAAATAGGAAAGTACGATTGTCGATAATACGTTGTTAAGATCAAACCGATTTTAACGAAAGACTCTAGATATAGAATACTAAACGAGCTTGCCTGTCATACCATTTTTATGAAACGAGTGAACAGTTTTGGTATCTGTTCACGAGTTTCATAAAAATGGTATGACAGGCAAGCTCGTTTAGTATTTTATTTATTACAAACCAAGTGCAAACAAGCTGTAACGTAGAAGTAAGCAGATGTTGAGACCTACTACACGTTATCTTTTTTACGAACTGGGTCAGCAAGTGATCTATGTTACGTTCACGTCACGCCAATATTACACTAGTTAGACAGTGAGAGATTGTTATGACATGAGCAATATCTTACACTGGTGTGTAATAATACCGTATCCTCAACCGAACGTTCTTCGTACAGCGCAAGATTTCTCTTTTAATTTTTTGAGACGAACCCTACAATTTGAAATCGGCAAACGCACGTGTTAACTGAAACTGACAACAGGCTGTCGTTTGTGCTTTGCCGAGCTATGGCGGCACAGGCGACGAATCAAGCGTATACTTTTGACGATCTCCGTTCATAGCGAACACACACTTAAAAGTGCATTTGAGCTTGTATTTCTTATTTGTACATGATGTTATAATATGGTAACTAGAGACTGTAACTTTAAAGCAGCTGTATGCAGTACATTTTAATATGTAAACATTTAGGACAAACCATCAACCTAGATGTTTCCTTCCTGGGATTGTGTCATTGTCGAATCTATTATGAATGTTTAGATATTAAAATTACGATCGAGGCTGGATATTTATTCGACGAACACGGAGAAATTGATTGAGTAAAGCGTGTTTTTGCTGTAATGTAACACGCAGCTGTGTTATGTTATATCAGTATGAAATTACACGATTATTGATTTTTTGATTTGTTTCATTTTTTTCTAGTCAGTTGCGCGTCTTAGTGCAAAAACGTTCCGAGCGTCTAGTCCAGTTGGTAGAGCGCTCGCCTGGAGTGCTTGGGTCGAAGGATCGAATCCTTTCAGGATTAGTTGTTGTTGTTTTTTTTTTTGTTTTTTTTCAACCCACACCCATTTGAAGTGCCCTTTGTAATGGCACTAAAAATAAAAAAATCATACACATTATTATATAGCATGGAAATGTTTGCTAAATTTGGTAACAAATCTTTCATATTTAAAAGAAAATTATTGATAAATCTGAGATCGCTATAGTTTAATTAGTTTCAATATAAAATGTTCGAAGTATATTTATACAGAAAAATAACATAATTTCTGAAAAAGAAAATTAATCACATATTGCATTTGAATTCAACTGTTTGAAACAGACGTCATGATAAAGAATGATGTTTTTTAAGTTTAGTGGTTAATACGTTATTTTACTGCGGGAATTCTTTTACGAAAGTAAATTGTTGTTTTTAGGGAGGACTAAACGCGCAAATCATAATTATTTTGTTTTTTAATTGTGACGGTTGAAACGTTTTGTTAACATGGTAATCAATCTATCCAGTTATAAAAACATTTTAATCTCCACTTTTTCAAAATACATGTCATGGGGGCAGTTCGACAGTTACGTAATGGTCTGGTCAGGTCAGGTCAGGTCAGGTCAGGTCAGGTCACGGTCAGGACAAGGTCAGGTCAGGTCAGGTCATAGGGTTTAACGTGCACATTCAGAACAAGCTGTTGTTGCGCACGCCTGTCATGGGCGCAGGTATCGGCCTGCTTCGGCTTCTCCGTTCAGGACAGGAAGTTGCGTAATGAAAAAAAAGTAGAATTTTTATACATCCACCTCGACGTAACCTTGAAGCAAGGAGAGGAGAACAACTAAAAACACACTGCTAAAATGTGAAGGAAAGGAAAGGAATGCTTTATTAACGACGCACTCAACACATTTTATTTACAGACAGGGTAGTACATACCACGGCCTTTGATATACCAGTCGTGGTGCACTGGCTGGAGCGAGAAATAGCCCAATGGGCCCACCGACGGGGATCGATCCTAGACTGTCCGCGCATCGAGCTAGATCCTGCCCCGCTAAAATGGGAAGATGTTTGTTTACATTACCTCGGAGTTTCAGAGTTGATTGGAAATCGTTGATATATTGTTTCATATCTTAATAATCATTATATGGTCAAATACGTAGATATTCTTTTCGACTTGCCATTTTTGCAGTTTGTTAAAGCAACTGGTTCGTAGAAATATTTTAAAGGAAAGATTGGTAACTTTAATAGGTTTTCGTGGCGGGACGTAGCCCAGTGGTAAAGCGCTCGCTTGACGCGCCGCCGGTTTGGGATCGATCCCCGTCGGCGGGCCCATTGGGCTATTTTTTGTTCCAGCCAAAGCACCACGACTGGTATATCAAAGGCCGTGATATGTGCTATCCTGTCTGTGGAAAGTGCATATAAAAGATCCATTGCTGCATTATAAAAAATGTAGCGGGTTTCTTCTGTTGACTACGAGAATTACCAAATGTTTGACATCCAATAGCCGATTATTAATTAATCAATGTGCTCCAGTGGTGTCGTTAAACAAAACAAATTTGTTTTAATAGTTTTTCGGTCATCTATTTACAATTATATAATAGCACTAATTTGAACCTTTTTAACAAATCCACAGAATGATGGCTGAAATGTACCACTGATATATGTTACTATGGTTTTCAATATAACTCGATACAGAGATAATTGGCAAAGCTGTGCGTTTAAACAAGTTGTATGTAACGAACCTTTCGGCTGCTGTGTATACAATGCCTTAAAACGTACTAACATTGTCGTTTATGATATTTTACAGCTGGAGTTTAGCGTTGTTATAGCTGTGTGTACAATTTTAATTTGCCCAAATGTAGTTAAACACGGGGCCGTACCCTGATCAGAATCGGGGGGGGGGGGGGGGGGGGCACTACTTTTTAAATCCCGAGATGTGTACGCTGACGGGGACCGATCTCAAACCGACCGCGCATCAAATGAGCGCTTTACCACTGGGCTACGTCTCGCCCCGACCGGCCTCGGTGGCGTCGTGGTTAGGCCATCGGTCTACAGGCTGGTAGGTACTGGGTTCTGATGCCAGTCGAGGCATGGGATTTTTAATCCAGATACCGACTACAAACCCTGAGTGAGTGCTCCGCAAGGCTCAGTGGGTAGGTGTAAACCACTTGCACTGACCAGTGATCCATAACTGGTTCAACAAAGGCCATGGTTTGTGCTATCCTGCCTGTGGGGAGCGCAAATAAAATATCCCTTGCTGCCTGTCGTAAAATCAATGTGCTCTAGTGGCGTCGTTAAATAAAACAAACTTCACTTTCCTTGTCCGAATGTCCGTCTAGCGCTCGAACGTCAGAATAATCTGGCTACGAACTCCCCTACAAATATCACTCCCTTTGGGAGCTCTGCTCATTCGCCTTCCACAAACTCATTAAGTCCTGTTTGGAATTGAGTGCGAGCGCTTGTTGGATTATCGCTAAACAATTTCGACTATTTAATTAAATGTTTACATGTATACTCAGCGTTACTATTGAAGATCACTCATATTGTTAGTACTACACAAGTTAACGATGCTCGTTCAACACACTAATTATGAAAGAAAGAATGTATGGCCTTCGTGGATTAGGGCCAGAGTGTGAGGTTTCCTAAGTAACATTTGAATTTCAATATGAGTAATGGTACGGATATACTTCCGGAATACAACAAAATGGTAAAAGTTATGCAAACACGTGTACCTACTATGACCCCAACAAATGGGTTGTCTCAACGCACCCATGTCTGTATGTTGTGTCCGTGCAATGCGTTCTCACCATGGGTATAAAAGTGTGCATGATTGCCATCCACATATTCACGCACACTTCAGCTGAAAATGCGTGTGGCCTGTAACCGGAAGTACCATTACTCATATTGAAATCCAAATGCTACTTAGGAAACTTCACTCTGGGCCTAATCCACGAAGGCCATACATTCCTTCTTTCATAATTAGTGTGTTGGACGGACATCGTTAACATATGAATGACCCTTCAATATCAAAGGTCGTGGTATGTACTACCCTGTCTGTGGGATGGTGCATATAAAAGATCCCTTGCTGCTAATCGAAAAAAGTAGCCCATGAAGTGGCGACAGCGGGTTTCCTCTCTCAGTATCTGTGTGGTCTTTAACCATATGTCCAACGCCATATAACCGTAAATAATATGTGTTGAGTGCGTCGTTAAATAGAACAGTTCTTTTTTTTCTTTGACTGAGCTATAGATGACCACGATTGCTTTCTAGACATCGGTATCCACTTACTTTGTCTCCTATATGCCGACGATACTGCACTACTAGCAACCAATGCTCACGATTTGGATTCTTTTTGGAATACTGTAAAAAAAATGGAAACTTAAAGTAAACAGTGGAAAAACAAAACATAATAATATTTAATGGAAATGCAAATGACTATAAGAAAAAGTTTACTCTCGGAGATAAGTCTCTTCAAAATGTTAAACAATACAAATATTTAGGTTTAACGTTCACTAAACAAAACAAATTTAAAATAACAAAACAATGTTTAATTCAGCGTGCAACTAAAGAATATATTTTGTTTTATCTAAAGCCAAGGATAATAATTTGCCAATTGATTGCAAGCTTAAATTATTTGATTTAATGGTTCTCCCAATACTTTTGTATGGCTGTGAAATCTGGGGATACGAAAATGTGGACATAATAGAAAATATTCATATAAATTTTCTTAGACGATTATTGCCAGTAAAAAAGGGTATGCCTATTTTTATGTTATATGGGGAACTTGGTAGAACGCCACTAAAACTAGTTATAGATCAAAGAATTATAGGATTCTGGGCACATATAGTTAAAGGTAAATCTACAAAAATCACTAATTTAATTCTTAATTATATGATAAAAGACTCTACTGCAAACGGCACAGCTATAACTGGCTAGAAAATTTAATACACCTGTTAAATAACCTAGGCATGACCGATATTTATATGTCGAAAAATTTCCCATCCGTAAAAATACTAAATGAGCATGTTAAACGAAGGCAACTAGACCAGTACCTACAAACATGGCATAACAACATCGAGTCTACATCCAAAGGCAAAACATATTCTATTTTTAAACAAACTTTAAATTTGGAAAAATACTTTATTAAATTACCCGAAAAATTGTGGACCAACCTTCTGAAATTCAGAACATGTAATCATTATTTACCCACATTGTGCGAAGAAAATGATATTGGAGATGAATATCACTACTTATTTAAATGTAATTATTTTATGAATACACGCAAAAGGTTTATAAAGCCATATTATTATATAAAAAAAAACCTAGCTCTCTTAAATTCAAAGAACTGTTTAATTGTAATAGAATAAGCACTCTCCGTAAATTGTCAAAATTAATCTCTGAAATTACAAGTAAATTTAGTAAACCATAGATAAACATCTTCAATATTATTTTAAACTTTTAAAAGTACTGACTTATAAAAATCTCTCTGCTTTATTTAAATGTTCTGTCACCATGTGTCTTCTTTTTAAAATGTGTATATGGCCATTTTGAATTATGTCTGTATATATTCTATGAAGAACTCCTGTTGTCATCTTGTCACTGTAAATAACTATTGTAAAATATGTCCTCATATGCTGTCGTTTGACGGCCTGAGTGAATCGAAATAAAGTTCAAAGTTAAAGAGAGACCTATCATAACCGTCCAAACGTCCGTATAGCGCTCGAACGTCAAATTAATCTGGCTACGAACTCCCCATCAAATCTCACTCCCTTTGGGAGCTCTGCTCGTTCGCCTTCCACAAACTCATTAAGTCCTGTTTGGAATTGGGTGCGAGCGCGTGTTGGATTATCGCTAAGGCCAAAAAAAATAATATGTGTGTTTCAGGTTTCATATCTGGAAAAAATAGGGTAGGTAGGTAGGAACTTTTTTTTGTTGTTGTTTTTTGTTGTTGTTTTTTAAACCGAAGTGTTGCGAACCTAGTTTGCGGACTGCAAAAATCGCGGTAGATGTTGGTGGGTTTTGGGGGTTTTTTGGGGTTTTTTTTTTGTTTTTGGTAGTCAAAATTTGTTTAGGGTCGCAGCGTAAAATTAGGGTCGGTCGGGAAACCGGAAACACACAATTTCTTTTTTTACGCCTAAACAATTTTGACTATTTAATTAAATATTTACATGTATACTCAGCGTTACTATTGAAGGTCACTCATATTGTTAGTACTACACATGTTAACGATGCCCGTCCAACACACTAATTATGAAAGAAGGAATGTATGGCCTTCGTGGATTAGGCCCAGAGTGAGGTTTCCTAAATAGCATTTGGATTTCAATATGAGTAATGGTAGTTCCGGATATACTTCCGGACCACAACAAAATGGTAAAAATTATGCAAACACATGTACCTACTATCACCCCAACAAATGGGTTGTCTCAACGCACCCATGTCTGAAATTCTGTATGTTGTGTCCGTGCAATGCGTTCTCACCATGGGTATAAAAGTGCATGATTGCCATCCACATATTCACGCACACTTCTGTTGAAAATGCGTGTGGCCTCTAACCGGAAATACCATTACTCATATTGAAATCCAAATGCTACTTAGGAAACTTCACTCTGGACCTAAACCACGAAGGCCATACATTCCTTCTTTCATAATTAGTGTGTTGGACGGACATCGTTAACATATGATGACCCTTCAATAGTGACGCTAACACACATTTTAATTTTTTTGCAAAAAAATATACATTTTGTAGGCATACATATATATTTATATATAAAGTAATATAATGTGCACACTGCGGGGAATGGTAAGTAGCAACGGGTTACAATCGATAAAATTCTATAGTAAATGGGTAATACATGCATAGCAATAATATACAATATAATAACATATGTCATGTATCAATGTTGTCTGTTCTATGCGTGGTAGCAGTGTTCGAATACTTAACACAGTTTAATTAGCTGAGTATATATATGTATATTGGACTAATCTATATACAATTACGTTTCAGATATGCTTCTGTACCGCAGATACTACGTCACAAGAAGGAAAATACCTTTACACAAAGGAAACACCACGTGATGCTCTGCATGTGCAATCCGCGTGCAGAATGGCTGTGTCTGATGATGACGCAATAGTGATCATTTCGAGTCATTACGTCGAAGACGTGTACGATTCCGAACATGTACCATGTGACCAGTTTGATCCAATCGACGACCTCACTCCCCTGAAACGAGTTGAACGAACAAAAACCGAGACGAAGGTTGCTCATGCCGTTGTTATAGTAACGATGACGTTGCTGGTGCTCAGTGTGCTCATGATAATGGTGTCGCTGACGATGTCACATCATATAGACGATCTGGGTAAGACTACAAGAATCAAAAGGAAAGGAAAGGAATGTTTGTTTAACGACACCTCAGAACATTTGAGAGAGAGAGAGAGAGAGAGAGAGAGAGAGAGAGAGAGAGAGAGAGAGAGAGAGAGAGAGACACACACACAAACAGACAGATAGACAGACCGACAGAGGGAGAGAGAGAGAGAGAGGTGGAGAGCGAGAGAGAGAGAGAGAGAAAGAGAGAGAGAGAGAGAGAAAGATACAGACAGAAAAAGAGAGGGAGGGAGAGAGAGACAGACAGAAAGAGAGAGGGAGAGAGAGAGATAGAGAGAGAGAGAGACGGACGGAAGGACACACTAAAGTTTGTTTTGTATTACGACACCACTAGAGCACAGTGATCATTGGCTATTTGATGCACTGGCTGGAACGAGAAATAGTGCAATGGGACCACCGACGAGAATTGATCTTCTACCGATCGCGCATTAGGCGAGATTTACCACTGGGCTATGTTCCCGTCCCGACAGACAGACAGTTAAAACGTTTGTTAAAATTTTTACACATAGTCTTCAAATATAGTCGGACAAATACATTTCGAAATCAACTTGTTCGACAATCTTTTCACTTGTCCAAATAAATACATGTAGTTTATTTTATTCCAGTACAAGAACAATGTTTTTCATTGCTCAAAATGAAACTTCATTGAACACTTTTACTTGTCCACTGGGCAACCACCAAGGTACATTTTGTTTTTCGTTCGAGCAGATTTTCACGGACAAGCGCTCATTTCAAACACTATCGGACTCTTAGAGAGGAAACCCGCAACATTGTATTCATTAGTATCAATATCTTTTATATGCACCATCCCACACAGACAGAATAACACATACTACGGTCTTTGAAAAACCAGTCATGGTGCACTGGACGGAACGAGAAATTTCCCAATGGGCGCACCGACGAGGATCGATCCTAGACCTAACGCGTATCAGGCGAGTGCTTTACTACTGAGCTACGTCCCTTCCCGACTAACAGACTGAGACAGAGAGACAGGGTGAAAGAGAAAGATAGAAAGAGGGGTATATATTAGAGGTAGAGAATAATGTGAAACAGAATGCAAGAACGGCAGGGAGAGAGAATGAATGAAGGAAGAATGGAGCTTTACATAAATTAAGCGAAATACAGCAAGGGTTCTTTTATATGCAGTTGCCGTAGACAGGGGTGGTACATGCAATAACCGTGTATGGACTAGACGTTGGTAACGGCAACTTTAGTTAGGACATGAACTATTAAACTGAATAATACGAAATCGGTTAAATGTTTTATTATTTCTTCTCATATATTTACAACTACGAATCTGGTGCGGGACGGGATGTAGCCCAGTGGTAAAGCGCTCGTTTGATGCGCGGTCGGTCCTAGGTTCGATCCCCGTCGGTGGGCCCATTGGGCTATTTCTCGTTCCAGCCAGTGTACCACAACTGGTATATCAAAGGCCGTGGTATGTGTCATCCTGTCTGTGGGACGGTACATATAAATGATCCCTTGATACTAATGGAAAAATTCCTGTCCTGGACGGAGGAGTGGCCGAAGACCGGCACCTGTGCCCATGACAGGCGTGCGCTAAAACAGCTTGCTCTGAAAGTGCACGTTAATCTCTATACCATAATGGAAAAATGTAGCGGGTTTCCTCTATAAGACTATATGTCAAAATTACCATATGTTTGACATCCAATAGCTGACGATTAAATAAATCAATGCGCTCTAGTGGTGTCGTTAAACAAAACCAACTAAGTGGTGCGTTTCCAGTGGAGCTCAGTGTATTATAAGATAATGCAATTTTATCGGTTACGTCCAAGGTCAAATTAATTAGATCGTGTAAAGTACACATAGGCCTAATATAAAAATAAAAAAAAGCTTTCTACTGCATTGGTTGATTCCAGTCCATGATAATATCATAGTGGAAGATTTACAACTATATTCAAATATACTTTAGTTACTTAGGGGCTAGCAATCAGACCAATTATTGTGAAACTAAATTGCAGCATCCAGAACACTACGGATTTTTAATTGCTGCCCGCAGCTGATACCCACTCTGCCATCAACTGTACCTATTTATTATTATGTCAGTATTTGCAGCATTTGGCGATTTCGGTTTATCACGTGACAGTTGCGTGCCGACTGACGGCACAATCACATAATTTGCAGCAGTTAGCGATTGCCATGTCTTGGTCTGGGGATGTTGGCTGGGGCAGCTCAGCTGACTAAGAAATAGATTCCCAAGGAAGATTAAGATGTAATCATTTGAGTCAGATTCTATAAAAAATATAGGGTCATATAGAGACCCAAAGATAGACCGGGAAGGCGAGAGCATACAGAGAGACCGAAGCGGGGACCCAAGAATGACAGCGCTGGGGTCATTCCCTTGGGGGGGGGGGGGGGGGGGGGGGGGGGGGGGGGGGGGTGGTCTCAGTCGCTTTGTCAGAGTCGGTGTCTCAGAGCTTGGACATATATAGTGTATCTGCATCACCATGTTGTTAACTTATTTAATCATGTTTTATGTTGGAAAGTAAAATACAAGAACCTACATCACTAACTTAAGACTCTGTTCATTCATTTAACATTCCTAAAAAAAACCACCTATTCTGTGTTAATAATAACAAACTGGCAAAGCGCATGTATAAATAATATCTCATTAACAGTTTGGCGGTTCATTAATTAATAGTTAATAATACGGTAATGCAATGGTAACTGCACGTTAGCGGACTAAGCTATTTTTGGCTTAATAAATCACAAATAAATCACAAATAATTATACGTTTAATCTTCTGTTTTAGCCACCAGGCCAGTAAAATAGAAAATGATTGGGTGAATCTGACATATAACAAGATGGACACAAGTGGGAGGGCTTTATGAGTGCGCCCCGCTACCCACTCCGAGTTTTTATGTGCCTTGACAAATTTGAAGTGTTTAGTATTCATTCATTTTATAATCCAATTAAGGTTCAAGCACGCTGTCCTGGGAACACCTTAGCTATCAAGACAATGGGTTAGTTTGTTAGTGAGAGAGACGTTGGTGTAGTGGCCTTACACCTACCCATTGAGTCGTTAAACTCGCTCTGGGTGGGAGCCGGTACCTGGAGGCGAACCCAGTACCTACCAGCATTAAGTCCATTTGCTTAACTACCACACCACCAGAGCCGGTTGTGTTTAGCAGATGAATACAATTAAAATTTTTTTTGCTTGTAGTGGGGCATATTATATACTATATTGGGCGGCTTGGCGTTTCTTGGGAAGATTGTCATATTATATGGAATGAATATCGGTGTAATTTTGAATGTTGGGGATGACAAAACGGGATTCTGTAAAAAAAGACAAAAGTAGAGACCAATAAAAGGAAGGAATGAAGGAAATGTTTTATTTAACGACGCACTCAACACATTTTATTTACGGTTATATGGCGTCAGACATATGATTAAGGATCACACAGATATTGAAGGAGGAAACCCGCTGTCGCCACTTCATGGGCTACTCTTTTCGATTAGCAGCAAGGGATCTTTTATATGCACCATCCCATAAACAGGACAGCATATATCACGGCCGTTGATGCACCAGTCATGGTGCACTGGCTGGAGCGAGAAATAGCCCAATGGGCCCACTGACGGATCGATCCCAAACCGACCGCGCATCAAGCGAGCGCTTTACCACTGAGCTACGTCTCGTCCCAGACCAATAAAAGAGCAGAACAAACAAGAAAAGCACAAGTGGTATATACGGTACATGTATCGAGGGTAATATCATTAAAACAATTTCCATATTGTTTTGTCTTCTGTCAAAAATTAACTCGCTCGATGCGCGGTCGGTCTGGAATCGATCGCCGTCTTTAAAATTCGCACCCCGTCGTTGAATACTGGGGACCCCCCCATTAAAACGTTGCACCACTTCCCTGGAACCTTTCTGCATCTGCCCATATGCATGATGTTTATTGTTTAATCATTTCATTTTAATTTATTTTTGTGCCTACTCCCAATTGTACCATGCTTAGGATTTTATTCCTATTTACAAAAGTGTGCAGTAAATCTGTATGACGTTTTAAACACAGGTGTTCGGGCTTGGCTGGAGTTTATGGGTGTTTAGTTAGTACGACTCGATGGAACGATAGTTACCGACATGGCCATTTGGTTCGCCGTGATTGTGAAGCGCATAAACCAGTGTAGCGGACGTTTTTTTACTGTGTTTGCCTGAACTCGACCCAAAGGGTGTGCAAATATCAATGCAGTAACTTTAATGTGATTGGATTTTTTTTTTTTTTTTTTTTTTTTTTTTTTTTTTAAATGATTTGTCTCGGTGTGTGACAATAATAATCGAATATTTAGTCTCTGTGTCTCTTAACGTTATTCATTTTGAATCCATTAGTCTGTGTCTCTTAACGTTATCGATATCATGAAAAAAAACATATGTAGCTCTGACTTGGACAAGGGCGTAACGTAGACTAGTGGTAAAGCGTCCGCCTGATGTGCGGTCGGTTTGAAATCGATCCCCGTCGGTGGGCCCGTGGGCTATTTCTCGCTCCAGTCAGTACACCACGACTGGTATATCAACGGTCGTGGTATGTGTTATCCTGTTTATGGGGTAGTGCATATAAAAGATCCCTTGCTACTAATGGAAAAATGTAGCGGGTTTCCTCTCTACGACTATATGTCAGAACTCGTTCCAGCCAGTCCACTACGACTGGTATATCAAAGGCTGTGGTATGTGCTATCATGTCTATGGGATGGTGCATATAATAGATCCCTTGCTACTAATCGAAAATAAATGTAGCGGGTTTCCTCTCTGAGGTCAAAATTACCAAATGTTTGACATCCAATAACCGGTGAGTGGTTAATCAATGTGCACTAGTGGTGTTGTTAAACAAAACAAACTTTATTTATTTCGACAAGGACGTAGGCGAAAGTCTTTGTTATAATACCGTAACTAATTTAGGCCTACGCTAACATATATATGCGTTTCTTGTGTTATTTAGTATATGTTGGGAGGGGGGGGGGGGGTCCTATACTTTTCCATCTTTGTTATAATTGTCATTTAGGAGATAAACATCATCTGATGTCAGATTGGAGGTAGTTTATCGTGCATTTAACACCGCTAAATGACATTTCAAACCGATATTTTAAATGTAACATTTATCGGTGTTAAATGCACGATAAACTACCTCCAATCTGACGTCAGATGATGTTTATCTCCATTCTACCATGGCTAAAAACGTGTTCAATATTGGAACTATTTTTAATCCGTGGAGCAAAAAGTAGTGAATTGGCTGGACACGGCCATTTTTGTTGGGTTTGGGTCAGCCTTTAAACGCTAACGCACTGTTGACAATTAAATCGAAACATACGACTGTAGAACTTCGGACACATTTAATCAATGGTTATAAAGGAAAGTTCATGAACAAGAATAAATAAATAAATAAATAGAGTTACAAACTATTTTCTGTCACGGTCAGCTGATGTTTATTTCCTATAATTCGATCGTCTGCTACATTTAGTTACTGGTAAACTTTCTTTCTGTTCTTCGCTTGTTCCGTTGTGTTCCCGTCGCTGGGTCCCATGTCGTCATCGGAACCAATCAGGATTTATTTCTCTTTCTGGATCGAAAATATTCACCAGCGTTCCGATGTCAAACGAAAGCGGCCTAATTAAATCAGAATCGAGTATTTTCGAAAGTCATAGTAGAATTAAGTGTAAGTGGCGACACAAGAAGTAGGTGGAGTGCGGGGGTGGTGTGAGGTTAATTATCGTTTACTTGACTAGCTCAAGGTTAATGGTGTCGGAAATAGTGCTAGCTGGGCTAAATTAATGGACCGTCTCGAGTTTGTTGTAATTGAAATAGTTTTAAATGTTTTCGACTATTAACGACTAATGTTGAAATTAAGTACGTTTTCTTGTTTTAAATGTCATTGTGCATTGCAATCTAATTAAAATTAGCTCCACTATTACATGTGGATCTAACAGCAGTCAGTTGGAGCTCATGTCCACCAATCAAAACTTTACTTGCAGAATCATGCCAGTGATTTGAAAATAATTTGAAAACATTCCGAATTATCCTGAGGGTATACGACATATTTCATGTGAATTACGAATGCCTTATTTAGACCAGTATAACTAATTTTAATCAGATTGCTAACAACACTGCGTAGTCTCCAATGTACAAGTAACATTTCGTTTGTAAATAATAATTTAAATATTGACCAATCACACTTCGCCTTTTATAACGTTATTTGGGAGCATACAAATTCTAAAAATATCGGGCGAGTCTATTTTAATGGCCGCAGTACAGCGAACCATATCAATACGTACGGGATGGGTTATCAGTCTTCAATTTTACATTACAAATTATTTATTTATTAAAAAAACTAAAAACTAAATCAGTCTTCAGTTTTACATTACAAATTATTTATTTTATAAAATAAAACATGTTTTAAGGCATTCGTAATTCAGACGAAACATGTTGAATATCTTCAGAATAATTCAAGGAATGTTTTCAAATTGGTTTTGAAATCAACTGGCATGATTCTGATCCACATGTAATAGGTTTTGATTTTGGTGGACATTGAGCTAATAGTGGGCTGCTAATTTTTAGATCCACATTGATGTAATAGTGGAGCTAATTTTAATTAGATTGTGTGCATTGAATGGAACAAGAAATAGCCCAATGGGCCCACCGACGGGGATCGATCCCAGATTGGCCCGCGCATTAGTGGAGCACTTTCGCCACTGGGCTGCGTCCCGCCCCTACATTTATTCACTGTAGTAATACATATTTGTTTACAGTATCAGTTTCTGTATTTTATTTATTGTTTTTTTAATCGTTCTTGGAGTTTTACCTCACATTAAATTTTTATTCTCATATCTTCGTACATAAGAACATTACTGAGGTAAAATAAATCTGGACAAGTAAAATCAAAGGACGATCATAAAAAAAACCTGAAAAAAATTCAGATAACTGATAATTGTAAACATTATATTTAATATGTCATTTTAAAGGCTTACTGTCACGGATTTAAGAACCTTATTTCTCTAAAACTGGAAATTGTTGAAAACCAAATCTAGCTATCGCATCAACTTAACTGAACTATGATGGAGTGAAATCCATGCCAACCACCTCGGCAATTTTAGTTTTTGAATTATGGACAATTGCCATAATTCAATTATTTTTACAAAATATCATTAATAAATGGAGTATAGTGGTTATGAAGATGCACTAAAAAAATCCTCGGCCGATTCTATGTCATGTAATCAGATGTAAAACAACAGTATTTAGGTGAATGTTGGAACTACTTTCCGTGGTTTTATGTCATGTCATGTCATAGGGTTTTACGTGCACATTCAGAGCAAGCTGTTGTAGCGCACGCCTGTCGTGGGCGCAAGAGCCGGCCTTGGCCGGCTCTTCCGTCCATGACAGGAAAGGTGGGGGGAGGGGAAGGAGGGACCGGCTGCACTGGCAGGTGCAAGGGAGCACCAGCAGCCCGATAGAATCGGTAGCAGGCGGGTGGGGGTGGTGGTGGTGCTATGGAATTTGAATGGAGCCGTTAATGCCGAAGAGAAAGTGGTGCGCAATTTTGTTGAGGAAATTTTGGTGCAATTTGGAACGGTCGGTCGAAAGGTAAATGGCCGAGCTAATATAGGTTTTGATATTAGTGAATCGAGAGTAGCTCGTTAATTTTAGACCTTTACGATGCTGTGGTGTCTCCCTAGGTTGCCCATAGGGCCCTTATAAAGGGCCTGACCGCTTCTGGTCGAGGCATCACCAAGTACCAAGTTATTACCAGCAGCAAGTATTGGGGGTTTGGGCCGGGGAGGCCGATATTCTTTTGTTCAGCTTCCCCCGGGTGCATTGCAATTGTGTACTCGGAACGGTATTCTTTTGTCCGGTTCCTTATTAGAGCACGTGCTGGTCCATTAAATGGGGGGCGGATACATTGTTATCATTAGTCAATGCATCCTGTGTACTGTTGCAGTGAGCGTGTAGTCTGTATGTAAATCCTAGTTTGGTGTTAAGGTTGTACTTATTGTCTTACGTCCCTACTCTAGTGAATTCAACGGTCATCATGACCACCCATCCCCCTCCGTCTTTGTATAGCATTGAACACAATGACGGAGGGGGAGTTAGACTAATCTGGCTATCTAATTTGAAAGGTGGAACCCTTATAGTGTAGGTATTGGTTTAAAAAGCCTAATGCTTGACATACTTAACTTTATTACCAATCAATGAAAGAAAAAGAAAAAGAAAGAAAAATAGGGTTAAAGTATCTAGTAGCAGTTGTATAGCTGACAGCTAAGTAATTAAGAATTTTTTGATTCCCGCCCCCTGAATAATTATTTTATAAAGAAATGAAATGATTGAGGCGAAATGAACGATATCTATATGTTGGTAACTGTTAGTAATGTAGAATAATTTAGTAGGCTTACTTGGTTAGTCTTTTAAGTCAATCTTGTTTTTCCTGCTTGCTATTTCCTCAGTTGCCCTAGTTGACTTACCTTAGTCAATCATGGTTTCATGCATCAGTAATAAAGACATGGTGCGAGTGCAAAACACAATTGTGCAGTTTATTTACATGTGAGGTTCCTTGTTCGCGATTGGCTGGATTGGACCAGTGAGAATGCTGCAAGAGAAAGTCGTAATTAGTGGTATCCTATCTTGTTTGTTTTAAGGGCCACAAAAACATTTGGGAGTGGTATACACCAATTGCAACACACGAGTTTCAGAACCTGAATAAATATTTACAGTAAGGTTAACAATGGTTATTAATTATTCGCTACCGTCCCGCCGTTGAACCCCGGGGTTGGAGTGCTTGTCGGTCGTGTGCTTAAGGTCGCTCTTCCCTCCCTGAGTTGTACAGGCGGGTGGTTTTGAATAATTGTTGATTAATAATTTTATTTTATGCCAGCTATCTAGTTTAAGTATATGCTTTTACTTGTGTCGTTTCACCATTCTCCCCTCGGATTGGAATACATAGTCTGGTCGAGTGCGAAGGGTGGATGTTCCGCCAAGGGGTCACAGGTGTCACGATTTAAGTATTGTCATATCTAGTAGTTATTAATCACTCGCCACCGTCCCGCCGTTGATCTTTCTGGTTGGAGTGCTTGTTGGTCGAGTGCTTAAGGTCGCTCTTCCATCCAAGGTATGTACAGGCGGGAGGTTTTGAGCACTTGTTAATTTATAGCTGCATTTATGTCAGCTAACTAGTTTAGGCCTATGGTTGTACTTTTGTCGTTTCACTTTTCTCTCCCCGGGTTGGAATACCTAGTCAGTTCGAGTGCGTAGGGTGGATGTTCCTTCCAGGGAGTCACAGGTGTCACGAGTTAAGTAGTATACTAATTACTTATCTTAGTTATAGATCGCCACCTTCCATCCGTTGGTCTCCCAGATTGGAGTGCGTGTCGGTTGAGTGTAGAAGGTCGCTCTTCCCTCCAGGAGACGTACAGGCGGGTGGTTGCGATCTTTTTCTAATTTTTTAGCTTTTGACTAAATGACTTGCCAGGAGCCCGGTGGGTGTGCTACGGCTTCCCATCCTGCCTGCGATCGGTCGAATTGGTGGTTCGCGCCGATCGAACGCTGGCACGGTGAGTGGCACGTGGCTTTTATAATTTTGGTTTGGTGGACAGGACGAATTGGTATACTGCTTTGAAGGTTTTGAGTTTGAGGAATTTATCAGGGTTAAGTAAAAAATTAGGAGTAATTGTTTTATTTTGGTTGGCTTCGGTTATTGATTCTATCATTAGTTTTCTCTGGCTGTTGTGTAGCGTGCAATCCAGGAGGTAGTGTTTCATATCCTCCCGGGTGCCACATTCGCAGTCAGGATTTAGTTTGGTGAAAGAGCAGCTGTTGAGCTGTGAAGATTTACCTATGCGTAGTTTAGTGATTAGTTTATCCACATAAGTGTTTGGGTGTTTAGGTCGGATAGAGTTGACCAGTGGCTTGATGTTATAGTGTCATGTATTGGTTGATAGGTCCCAGTTTGCCTGCCATTGATTAATGTAGTATTTTCTTGCTTTTGACATTAGTTCTGATATTCCTAAAGGTAGTGCTGTAATTGTACTAGTGATTGAAAGTGCAGTTTTGGCTCCATAGTCAGCTATTTCATTGCCAATTATACCTACATGGGCTGGGACCCATTCGAATACTATTGTTAGATTAAGCTGGTTTATTTCTTGAAGTTTATTATGGATAGCTGCGAGGATATCTGGCCTGGTAGATTTATTAGTTTGAAGTGATTGGATGGAGCTAAGACTATCTGAAAAGATAACGCTTTTAGGGTATTGTTTATTTTTAATCCAGATTAGCGCTTCATAGATGGCTGTCAGTTCTGCTGTATAGACTGATCGATTATCTGACAGCCTGGCATATTTAACTAGTTTAGAGTGTTTGGATATTTTTTCTTCAACTATTGCGAAGCCAACCCTACCGTTATCTGGATTTTTTTTAGCCATCCGTATTGATATAGATATGCGCAGGGTAGTTTTCATTAGCTGCGGCTTCAAACAGGACTTTCTTAAATGGTGGAAAGGGGGTTTGATCAGTAGCTTTTTTGATTAGGTATGGAGTGTGGCATTCAATTGGCTGGTTGAGTTGGTATAGAGCCACAGGTGTGTTATCAATTCCTACCTCTATTTCAAGTTTACTAGCCCTAGTGGCAAATGAATCATTAAGTTTTTTTATTAGTTTTAAATTCTAGCCCTGGTTTTGCTATTATGGGGGTAAGTTCCTGAACTGGGTGATCTAATTTAAGCGAATGGATTTTAAGATGGTAGTTGAGATGTTGAAGATTACGGCGGTATTTAAGTGGCATAATGTTAAATTCAACTTCTAGGCTTTGGCCACTAGTATTAGCTGGAACTTTAGCTATTGTTCTAAGAGCTTGGTTTTGGATGATATCTGGTTTTTGCAGTAGCTTTGGGGAGGCGCAACTGTAGGCTTGGGCTCCATAGTCTATCCTGGAGAGTATACATGCTTTGTAAACCATAAGCATTGCCTCTGTTTGCGCTCCCCAGCTGGTGCCTGAGATTGCTCTTAGTAAGTTTAGAGTATTTTTAGCTTGTCTGACGATATCATTAATATGATCACTAAAGGTTAGTTTTGAGTCGAAGGTGACTCCTAGGAATTTGAATTTGCTAACTCTTGGGATTGGCTTATTGTTTGAGGTTATTTGAAGGTTATCTGGCGAGTTGACTTTATTAAATAGCATACAAACTGTTTTAGTTTCAGATAATTTAATGCCCCAGTCCAGGGCCCACTTATTTAATTTGTTCATATCGTCTTGCATTAAATTAAGTAGATTCTTGGTTACTCTGCCTGTGCGCCAGATGGCGCAGTCATCGGGAAACAGTGCTGTGTTTAATGGAGTGGTTGATTTAATTTTACCTTTAGCATTAAGTGCTTTAGTTATGTCATTAATAAATATGTTAACTAAGGTTGGTGATAGGACCGAGCCTTGTGGTATTCCATTAATTATTTCGGTTTTATCTGAGTAGTGGCCGTTTACTCTGACTGAAATTGATCTATTATGAATAAAATTATTGATGAAGTTAAACATATTGCCTTTAATTCCATTAGTTTGTAGTTTATTGAGTAGGCCTTGTCGCCATACCATATCAAATGCTTTCTCGATGTCTATGAATATTGCTAATACTTTATTAGATTTGCGAAAGGCGTCGTTGATACTATTTTGAAGTCTGACTATTTGGTCTATTGTTGAGTGTTTAGATCTAAATTCACTTTGTACATTTGTAATTAGGTTATTCTCTAGTAAGTAGTTATTTAGTCTTTTATTAATGATAGTCTCTAGCGTTTTACACATGTGGGACGTGAGTGTTATCGGCCTATAACTCCCCGGGAGGGAGTGGTCTTTTCCCGCTTTAGGGAGACTAAAGCATTCTGCGTGTTTCCATGCAGTGGGCATTTGGCCCTCCCTCCAGATTCGGTTATTGAGCGATAACACTACCTCTAAGGTTACACCCGGCATGTGTTTGAGTAGTGTATAGCTAATTTGGTCAGGCCCGGGGGCGGTACTTTTTTTTGCTTTAAGAGCGGTTTTTAATTCTATGAGTGTAAATGTTTATTAAACTCTAAGTTATCAGTGTTGGCTGTATTAGTATCGGTTGTTGGTAAAGAGTTATCTTTCTTAAGTTTATCAAAAAATTGTTTGGGAAAGTTTTCATTACTGCTGTTTTTACTAAATGTTTTACTGAGAAGGTCGGCCTTTTGTTTATTAGTGGTTGCTGTTTTATGTTTTTGAAGGACTGTGGAGGCCGCGCGTTGTCCTTGTATAGCTTGAACTTTTTTCCACATTTCTCTAATGTTTAGCGTCTATAATAAGTTTACGTACTTCGCTTTTGGCTATTTTGTACTTAGCATGATACTCTTGTTTACCTGGGGGGGTTTTAAATTTTACGCATCCTGTTTCTGAAGCCGCATTTAGCTTTGATTTCGTCTGTCCACCAACTAACTGGTTTATTTTTACTAGGTTGTTTGGTTTTAGGTATATTTTTCTCTGCTATACTTATTAATTCATTTGTAAGTTTGGTGGTAGCGTCGTCAATACTTAGATTATTTTCTATTTTTATTTTGCTACAGTCGCTTGTAAAACCTGCCCAGTCGGCTTTACTGAATTTAAATTTAGGTATAAATTTTTCTTATTCTGCATATTTCTCGCTGTTAAGAGCATTGAGCACCTCCCATTGGGCGTTTGCACCTATTTTAGTAGAGGTTATAGTGAGGTCGATGGCAGATGTGGTTAGTGATTGGTCGTTATAGAAGGTTATACTGCCATCGTTGAGACATACTAGGTTGTGTGTGTTGATGAATTCTTCCAGTATGTCTCAATGTGCGTCAGTGCTGACCTCCCCACAGTGTTTTGTGACTATTAAAATCTCCTACCAGTATTAGATTATTGTTTGGTTTAATAAGTTTATTGTAATCTCTTAAAGTTAGCTGTTTATGGGCTGTTCCCGGTGGGCTATAGACATTAATTATGTCTATAGGTATTTTTTCGTTTAATATTGTAAGTCCAAGGACTTCTAAGTTAGTGTTAACAGACTCGTATTTAATTTCACTATGTGGTATATTATTTTTAATTAAGGTGGCTATTCCACCTCTAGTGCTATTTTCCCTATGTTTATAGTAAGTTGAGTAGCCTGGTATTTTAAATGTTTTAGGTTTTTTATTTTTATTTTTACTGGTGCCAGTCCCTAGCCAAGTTTCTTGCAGGCAAATAATATCTGGCTTGATGTTACTAGTGCTAATGAGTTGTATGAGTTCGGCACCATGTCCCATTGAATGGAGGCCTTTGGCGTTCTATTGAAGAACGTTGAGGCCCTTATTTCCTATGTTTAGATTTTTAGCGGGGGCGTATGGAGACTTATCTCCCATGGCCCAGACCCGTATATTGAGATTTTTTAAATTTTTATTTTATAAGTTGGTTGAGTTAAGGTTATTTTCAATTAGTGCTATTTTAGTAACTAGGGTTTCTATGACTAATTTAAGTTGGTTGACCTCTTGGTTGGCTGAAGTTTTAAGTTTCTCAGCATATGAGCAGCCTGCTGTGACTGCGGTTGCTGGCCTAACCGTTGTAGGTTTTTTGCTGCTGGTGGGTGAACTATCTGGTTTGCGGTTATTTAGTTGGCGGAGCGCCTTTTGGTAGTGGTGGCACCGGGTATCATGAGCCATATGGCGGCTGAGGCAGTTAGGGCACTGCATCGGCCTTGTACAGGGGGAGTTCCGGGAGCTCCTCGTATGTTTCTCCCCACACCTGTGGCAGGTGGGGAGTTCTTTATGGTGGCGGCATTTAGCCGCACCGTGCCCCCATTGTTGGCAATGTTGACACTTGCTCGGTTTCCTTTCAAATGGAATGAGCTGGTGAATCCTATCATTTATTTTGATGGTTGGTCTTTCCGACTTTGGTTTAGCAAGGAGCTGAACATAGCCGTTGGACCAAGTGGTTGCTTCCTGAATGCCGAGTTCTGAGTTGTTTTCTTTTAGTATTTGAGTAGAGGTGGTTTTGGCCGGCAGTGGATAGAGTTTCACTATCCACTTTGTTGCAGCAGCCGGTTGGGCGGCCGGTTGGCAGAGTGCCCTACCGGTCGTGTATGAGTTGTATTTTCACATTGAAGCTGTGGTTGGCTTCTATTTTTACCTGATTTACAAGGAATTTCCTTGTAAAACGGTTCCGGGCTTTTGGGTGCTGGTCCACTGTTTTTGGGCGCTCCTGCTGGTTTTTTATTGTTAGCTACCCTAGCTTTTTTAGTGGGGGTTTCGCTCCCTTTTAGGAAGGTGCTAGCCCCTTTAGTTTGTTTATTTTCTGGGCTCCTGGCGTTACGCTTATTTCTAACTACGGCCCTGAAGGGGGTGATAGTGATGGGTGTGGTAGTAGTTATCACTGTGGTTGACTTAGTTACCGGGCTGGTGTTCATACTCTCTTTGTTAATCTGCCCCGAGTGGGCGTTTCCTGTCTCTTTCCTAATCGGTTTATCTTCTTTTTTTTGTGGTTTTACAACATCAACCTTTCTTTATACTTATTTTCGTGCTTATATCCATTAAAGGTAGGGTCAACTCAAACAAGAGCCTTATGTGTTGGAAAGATGCATACCCGGACCACCAACACATACCGACACTTTAATGAAAAACGCGTAATTTTAGAGTTAATAAAAAAACATGATTATTCCTGCTAACTGGGGGCAGCCATTTTGTTTCGTTTTTGTGACGTCCGGTGGGATAGCTTGGGGCGAAGTGACGTCAGCTCCTGACCATCTCCTGTATGTACAGTGTAAACAAAAGCAGTAATTTTTGACAAGGCGCTTCTCTTTGATCAACCTGACTTGTAAAACAGCATAAATGACGTAATAATATAATAAACTATTTAACTGAATATATTTCAAGTTGCATTAACGGAACAAAATGGGGTTATAGTATTTTTCTCTGTTTAATAATCCAAAGGAAAAATTTACACTATTAGGCATATTGATATGCTACGTTGGAGCAAAAACGACAACCCACGATACCCAAGTGATAATTTCCTTTTCTTTGGGACTACGTAATTGGTCAGTTCTGTGTTTTTAGATGGAAAAGTCTACTTAATCAATACAGTAATTTACAGAACAATTTTACAGTAATAAACCATGTCCGGTATTACAATTTTAGGGGCAATTAATTGGCTCGGGCCGTACACACTTGCCAATCAGGGGGGCAGGGGCAACTAACAGCTGACCAATTAACTAAGAAAAACACCCCCCCATGGGCAAAACATTGTTAATTGTTTCGACTTGTTGTGTAGCCACTTTGACAATGGTATTTTATTTTGTATTGAAAAATAATATATATAGTGCTGGATATACTTATTGTTGGCTTACTGGGATGTGTATTATTACAGAACATTGCAATGTACGACTATTTATCATCCCGCAAAAACCAGGTAGATTGTGTTTCTCTAGTATTACGTAACCACCAGCTCGTCAGAGGGCGTACTCACTGAGATGGTACAAAATGGCTGCGCCCGTTATATATACTCTTCAAAAAAAGAAACGCAAAACCACATTGTCGTAACATTTGGAATTGATTTAATTATTGAATGGTGAGTCCGATAAGTAATGTTCACAATTATAGTTATAAAAGTTAGTGACCCCCCCCCCCCCCATCTGGAGTCAATACCGGGTGTGGCCTCCGCGTGTTTGGTGGCACCGCCTGCCCATTGAAGGGTACCGGGGGATGGTGGCCCACTCGGCCTGGCGACAGCTCGGGCAGGGTCTGGGGCTGTGGTTGTCGCTGTCGGATCCAATCGTCCCATCCACAATACCGGATATCGATGGCCAAGGAAGGACATTAATTTGTTGTTCTAGGACCGGGTCACGTTGTGTGAGGCCTGGCGTTGTCATGTTGGAACACTGCGTTGGCGTTGGCCATAACTGGAACGATGTGTGGCCGGAATCTGGTCAATGTAGCACTGTGCTCAGGTTGCCCTGCATCAGGTCAGTTCACAGGTGTGAGATGGCTGCCCACAGCATTAACAGTATAGATCTGTCCAATTAACTAAGAATAACGCACTCCGTGTATCATTCCCAGTACAGAAAGGTTACTGAACCACATGTCTCCATCGCAAAACATTGTTAATTGGCACCACTGCAGTTTCGACTTGGTGTGTAGCCACTTTGACAACGTAGGCGGTTCCGTACGGTCTGGTCGGATATCCTGCGCAAACCTGGTATTGCTGCGGCTGTGGAGGTGGCAGTAGTCAATCGTTCCCGAAGGTGGCGTACCCGGATGTAGCGGTCCTGCCCGTAGTGACCCGTGGTCGACCGGATCTAGGGAGGTCACGTGTTGATCCATGTTGTGGTGGTCTTACTGGGGACACATGGAATGTGGCAACGGCCGTTCTATTACAGATGGCACATTGCAATGTCACTGAGACTATGTTATTGTCATGTCGGCCAGAAACAGAGGTAGCGAATTGCACTTTTATACTTCTGTTCATGTTCTAAGGCGTGCATTCTGGTTTGCACGTACGCGTTTTTAAGTATTTTACGTAACCACCATGTAACCGCTCGTCAGTTTGGGCATGCAATACCTCAAACTGACCGGTATGAAACATAAAAAATGGCTGCGCCCGTTTCTTTTTGAAGATATATAATAGCCGTCACATTTAACCGTTTTATTAATTAACTATACGATTATACGTGTTGATATTAAGCAATAATGTGCATTATATATCGTTGAATATGCATACCAGGCCAAATGCCTTAATTGTCATCTCCTTTAAGGTTCAATCACGCTGTCCTGGGCACACACCTCAGCTATCTGGTCTGTCTGCCCAGAACAGAGGGTTAGTTGTTAGTTTGTTAGTGGTTAGTAAGAGAGAAGTCGATGTAGTAGCCTTACACCTACCCATTGGGGCGTTAAACTTGCTCTGGGTGGGAGCCGGGACCGGGCTGCGAACCTTGTACCTACCAGCAGTGTGTCCGGTGACTTAACTACGACACCACTGAGGCTGGTGCAAACTCATCGGTTTCCTTTTGACGCAAACGAACTATAATCAATCAGGGAACATCCACTGCTTTACTACGATGTAACAGCTGCAAATAATACTCGCTTTAAAAGTGAACAATACCACAGCTTTATGTAGGTCATTTAGTTTATGTTAGCTATATACATCATATATATTTACGGTTATATGGCGTCAGACATATGGTTAAGATACAGATACTGAGAGAGGAAACCCGCTGTCGCCGCATTCATTAGTGGGGCGGGACGTAGCCCAGTGGTAAAGCGCTCGCTCGATACGCGGTCGGTCTGGGGTCGATCCCCGTCGGTGGGCCCATTGGGATATTTCTCGTTCCAGCCAATGCACCACGACTGGTATATCAAAGGCCGTGGTATGTACTACCCTTTTTGTGGGATGGTGCATATAAAAGATCCCTTGCTGCCATATATATATATATATATATATATATTAGAAATTCGCGAGAGTTACGTCCCATAACCACTAACCACTTCCGGCGCGTTCCAGTTACTTCGGGAATAGCCGATGGCCACAGTTGTTTGTGAATGATACAGGTAAAAATTAAATTGATGAAATTGCGTTTTGTTATAACTGACCATGTGGAGATCTCATATAGGAGATGAATCTAGCAAGCTGTCACACACCCCGATTGTTTTGGTTTTCTTGCATGGATTTGTTTTTTTTTTAAGCTGCAATCTCGCCTCACATTAATAATCATAATTCCATTTAAACATACAAACGCACCTGCAGTTTTAATTAATTGTGTGTGACATTAACACCGTTGTAATAGATAATAGAAACATGTTTATAGTGCGTCCCACGGGGAACGCATTTTTTTATACTATGGAATTTACAAGTTATTTATTTCTGAGCCGCTTGTTTTCTAAATTACACACAAAAATAGTATATTTTAGTTATTTCCAAAAAAACTTTTATTTTTTATTTTTACGTCAAACCAAACTTAAATTATTTACAAAAACAACAAAACAACATTTTTGTAGGATGGGACGGACTATATGTAATATTCCGATCAGAACAGTCCCCTTCCCCACGTGCTATATTATGTTTGTTTTGTGTTTTTCAGTGTATTTCTGGGGACGCATGACCCGACCCCTCCCCTAAAAACACCACTAGGCAGTCTAGACTTCCTCTACACAATTTCCTGCACATGCGCCTGTTTGACTAAATATTTCGTTTGCTGTAAATTGATTATGCCTATATACATTGCATTATAAAGTGTAAATTTTGCTGCAATGACAGCTAAATATATAGTTTAACCTAAAAACATCTACCTATATAACAGTACTTGTTTTGTTTACATATAAACATATTTATGTTAGTCTAACATGCCGATTATTTACGGTTAAATGTTAAAATGAAGACATTGTTTTATACATGACTATAAGCGTAAGTGGTAAGCAAACAAAAAACCTAATATTTTAAAAATACCCCCCTCAACAATTTTACCCTCCCCCCCAAAAAAAAAACCCTCCCACTAACAACAACAAATCTGCCCCCAAATAAACAATAGCCTACAAAACAAGCCCACACACCAGTACACACGCACAACTAAAAACATAACCCAGACTAACACGCACATTTGGAAAAAAAAGTTGTATCTATGTACATATACCAGTGGCGTATGAAGATGGCAAGGTGGGGAGGATGTACGTACGCACGCACGCACGCACGCACGCACGCACGCACGCACACACATACACACACACACACACATATATATATATACCATGGAATGCTTAATGGTTGTGCATAATATTAATAATTGCAGGTAGATAGTCGATCGTAACTATTAACACAGCGTAGTTTTTCTTAAATGAAGTAACAGAATTTTCTTCGTGATACAGTTCAAATATAAGCTCTTAGGTGAACGATAGAGTTGACATTGCGACTGAGACCTCAAGGGTGCCCCCCCCCCAACCCCCCCCCCCCCCCCCCCCCCCCCCCCCCCCCCCCCAGGTCTCACGGCCTCTCTCTGTCTCTGGGTATCTATATGTTTTTTTCTTTTATAAGACTTTGCTAAAACGGTTACGTCTTAATGTTCCTTGGGTATTTATTTCCCGTCAATAGCTTTTCCCTAGGCACGTACCCAGAGTAAGACCTCTTTGTGAATAGTTAACTGCCGTCATAAGAAGTAATACTTAATTGTTGGCAGACCGGGTATTAGCTGGGGGCATCAATTAAAAGTCCACAGTGTCTTGATTGCAGTGATTTAGTTTCAAACTAATTGTCTCATTGCTAGCCCGTAAGTAACTAAAGTCTAAGTTATTGCATAATCGACAATTAATTGAATCGTATATGAACGCTAAAAATATATAACGTACATTTGAATATAGTTGTAAATCTTCCACTGTGATACTATTAAATTACACATGACATTGTGTCTGTTACACTATGTCCGTCTGACAATGACACTGGACTCGCTGTCAGACAGTAGAAACCTTATCGTTAGGCGAGGAAGTGAATTTCTGTATCGTTAGTTTCATTATTAACTACTGCATAGGTCGTAGTTAATAATGCAGCTAGCGGTACAGAAAATCGCAGCTAGTCATTTAGTCAAATTAATGTACACTTCCATTCGTACACAGTGATATATACACAAACACATGCATATTACTTGCAAATATCAAAACTTTATTAAGGTGCCGTTTTAACGAGTCGATCATTAATGAGCCATTTTCCCCCTTCGACCCCCCCCCCCCCCCCCCCCCCCAGTGATGTTCGTAAGTATTTTCTTGAGCACAATCAGTATTTTAAATTTCTTTTCTGTAAAAGAAGATTGCCACACAATCTAAAAAAACAATAATATTAATAGAAAACCCAAGTCGACAACTACTCCACAATAGATCTCTTTCACATTTCCATTGCGCGTGTGCGCGAAAAGTACCGTCCCTTGCCGAATTGGATGGTATCGAGGCTATATACAGATTGGGGGGAATGATCGACAGTAGTGGAATGTGTTTGCTACTTTTAACAATTAGAATTATAGTTAAATATTCACGCGGATTTACCAGTGATGTTTAATTCTCCACATGTATCAGTATTTAAAATTTTATAAAATATGCCTCCCCTTCCCCCTAAAAAAACAAACAAAACCCCTAACTCACATAGACCTTTATCACAGCTCTATTTTCCCCTTATCGTTTCATTAAAAAAAGACAGTCGTACAACTACTAATCAATGTTACATGTCTATCCACAAATTATTTATTTATGTATTTATTTATTTACTTATTTATTTATCTTATTTTATTTATTATTTTATTTTATTTTATTTTCACTATCATTTATATCAGATACACTTGAAATAATATCAGAAGTTTTAAAACATATATGAGCTGTCACACGCGAAAACCTACAACTTAGCATGACGTCAGAAACCGAGTAAACGCGGCTGTTTGCGTTGTTTGTTTTGAAGAATTTAGAAGATGACATCTTCTTCTTTACATGAAGATAAGTTTGAAGTAAACATATATCTGTATGTACAATAGTGTTTCGTTACTATTTTGTATTTAGTACCTGAGAACATTGGTCGAGATCGTTAGCAATACCATCAGTACTTTGATACACATTTACAAGCATAGGGAGAAGTCCTATATATCGATATGGTATCGCACGTTTTTATAACGTACATGATTATACATAACATAAAGTTCAGCAACTTTTCCAGAGTGGTAGACCCATGCAACCCGATACGATCCTAATTTGATGTTTGGTCTAACTTATGAATATTGTATATAACTTCAGGCCCGTAGCCAGCATGATTGCGGGGAGGGTATCGAAATTTCATGTAACGCGAGCACCGAAGGCGCGGAGCCGTAGACCGAGGGGGGGAAGGAGGTTGTTTCCCCAGATTTATATATATATATATATATACAAACAGGATAGCATACACGACGTCCTTTGATGGATCATTGGTTGGGACGGGAAATAATCAAACGGGCCCACTGAGGAGGATCGAACCTTCAGCAAATGGAACCTCAGACAAACGTTCTTGCTACGTTATCCCGGTCATTTGGGGACAAGGACTTTTATATGTAAAATCCGATTATTTTGTTTTCATTTGAGCGGAACTCTCAATCCTGCGTGGGCTACGGGCTTGACATGGTACTTAATATGTTTGCTTCAAACATTCAAACGAAGTACCTTATGAGTGGTACCTTATGACTGCGCATAATAAACCCTCATGAGTTTATAATAAAGAGACCATCCTGAGTTTGTAGCTATATTATCAAGCTGTCAGCTAGCTATATTATCAAGCTGTCAGCTAGTCTGATCTGTTATAAATAAAACTTACTTCTTCCTTAGGTTAAATAATCTTGCTTCGAATTTAAATAGCTGTATATGCGAGTGCGAGTGTGAATAATTTTTACATGCTCATATACCACTAGAGTTTCGAGGATGTCCGTCCCAGGTCCTGTCTCTGGATAGCCAGGGGCTTGTCCCGGGACAGAAAAAAATTAAGCGGACAATTTTGAAATTAACATCCAAAAATTAAATAGTGGGCACTTAAAATTTTGATGCGCATCTCTAATATAATTAATAAAGAAAATTCTACTCATCAAATTTGGTCGCTAGATTAGATCGGGTGGTCAAAAAGAAATTAGATAATGGGCAGAATTTTGCAAATAGCAATTAGTGTAAAAAAGTGAATAGAATTTTTTTTTTTAAAGAAAAAAAAGAAAAAAAGTTACAAGCCAAAAAAAAAAAGAATTGACTGCTTGGTCGAATATTTATATAATTTGGAGCATTTTAGAAGGACAGTCCAAAAATAAATAAGTGAAAGAAGAGAGGATCGGACTATTTAATAATATTAAAAAAAGAAAGTAATTTCGACATAAACGTTTGAACGAAGGTCTAAAAGTTTAAAGTCCGATCTATATGTCCACGTGAGTGGCCTCGTTAAAGGCCGTTAGGGTGCACAGCTTGTAGGGACGAGATGGGTTGCATCCCGTCAAGAAAACCCCCAGATTGACAGTCAATAGACGTTGAAGGTGTAGTGCTGTGCTGAAATACAGATCTTGAGAAGCCGGATCCGTCTGAACGAGAGAGAGAATCAGACTAGGGTATAGTCCAGTCGTCATGGGTTGGTATAGTGGTGCGGGCAGGCCCGACTCCGGAGGATATGAGATGGTATCACAATAAAACAAAGTAAAGTCTAGAAAAGAGTAGTAGGGGCCGACCCCGCTTCCTATATTTTTTCTAGAGTGGGGCGGTCAATCTTCCAGTGCTGCTAGGACAAGCTCGGACATGTAGAGACTAAACGCGAACAACCGTGGCGTTCTGCAGAATGGCCGTCATACGAGTCACGAAAAAAACAAGTCAACATAGTCAGACGGAGAAATGACGTGGAGGCAGGCATCTCGCTAAAAAAGAATCCAACCTGTCGAAACGAGAAGCGTTCCAGCGTTCAATCAGTTCCAATGGCCGCATACATCCCAGTAGAAAACTTCACTTCGCTGACAAAAACAACAAAAGTGAAGGATCCCCAAGTCGAGCCGCGAAAACACGTGCAGTGTGCACAAACACGTCTTACCGCGACGAGCTTCAGACTGGGAATGGCTGTATATGCAATACTGTTACATTTCTGACCATTCTCAATACAAAGGGCCTTTGTTGCAAGCGACTGGAGCGTAACGCGCCGGAAAATAATTTAGTGGCTAATTGGGGCCGCTTAGCGCGATGCAAATCAAGGGCAGATACGCATGTTTCTAATAGAGGCTATATATATTATTTTTGTTGTTGTTTGTTGGTTTTTTTGTTTTTTTTGGGTTTTTTGGGGGTTTTTTTAATAGTTCATCCATATTATTATTCTTACTGCGACACATGCCATTTTTAAGATATCATATTGTACAAAAAGAGACACTAACAAAAAAAACTAAATTAAAAAACCCAACAACAACAATAAAACGCACACACACAAACAATTTTTAAAATGGGTCCTCCAACGGGATTCGATCCCTCGACCATAAGCACCTCAAGCGAGCGACCTACCGACTGACCTAGATCCCGCCCAGTCAGTTTTCTGTTCTTCAAAATGACTACGAAATTGATGTGTGCCAACTAATTAGGTTCATCAAGAAGAATCGGGTTTCCTCCGTCTACTTATGACGTTATTTTCGGCTGAAATACATCATTAAAATGGCTATCATCGACGGATACTTGTCAAACACGAGTAGTATTGTCAGACAGAGTGCCGAGAATTCAATTTCTAGGAGAACTGGAATCAATATTATTTTGAAAACGAGTGATAGAAACATTTTTGATATCTCATTTGGAGTTCGTGTATTTTGATTGTCTATAAATTATAAGCAAGTATGAGATGGATTGAGTAGTTTTAATGAGGGGTGGGGGGTGGGGGGGGGGGGGGGAGACTGCGTAATTATTGTTTCAAGCTTGGTGTCAGCATATCATATGAAAGTTTTCTGCAACATTTCTCTGTAGATGCGTTCTTGGAACAACTTTCTTTTGAATGGATGGATGGATGGATGGATGGATGAATGAATGAATAAATGAACGAACGAACGAACGAACGAACGAATCAATCAATCAATGAGTCGATGGTTAATGTTCAAGTTTGTTTGTTTAACGACACCACTAGAGCACGTTGATTTATTATAATATAGATGTCAAACATTTGGTAATTCTGATATATAGCCTAGTGGTAAAGCAGCACTCGCCTGATGCGCGGTCGGTCTAGGATCGATCCCCGTTGGTGGGACAATTAGTCTATTTTTTCATTTCAGCCAATGCACTACGATTAGTCAGGGCCGTAGCTAGGATTTTTTTTTTGGGGGGGGGGGGGGGGGGGCAACTGAGTAGTTAATAGTCTAAAACTCGTTTTACTCCTTTTGCTACTCAATGAAAAATGTAGCGAGTTTCCTATCTAAGACAATACGACAAAATTACCAAATTAATAATCATTTTACTCTAGTGGTGTCGTTAAACAAACTTTAACTGAATACGGCATTACGTTGATATCGAAAACATTCGAAATTATCGATTTACAAAGATTGGTTAGGTTTGTGTTTTACATTAGTAAAATTATATTTTTGCACTGTTCTTTACACTGTTTATTTTTTTTACTTAATTTTATATTTTTTATATTGATGTTGACCATTAATTCATGTATATATTCACCATTGTTTGACACGCAATAGCCGATGGTTTGGGGGGGGTGGGGGGGGGGGGGGGGGGTTGTGCTGAGGTGTTAAACATGCATCCATTAGTAAAAGAGGTCAGACTGCAAAATTATTGTGTTTTTATTTGTTTGTAAATACTAACAATATCTTCTTCTTTTTTTCTTTTTTTTTCTTTTTTTTTTTTTTTTTGCAGTTCGTGAAGCAAATAAAAACCTTTGGCAAAATACAGCACTGAATCAAAAGTACACAAACCGTACGGATTCCTTGACGACAGTGGACAAAGTCAGCTGACAACGATTGGCAGGATGACGTGTGAACTAGTGGGTGGTCAGTATACGCAGGTCCCAAACCTCAGAATAAAGTATTCTACATGCGGCAAAAATGTTTCAACGTTTTAAAATAATAATTACCTACCATGACCTATATTCCACTTCCTCTTGTAGATGTGACCTTCTCTCTATCGCTGTCTGTCTAACTCGCTGTCTGTTACACATACACACACCCTCCCTCCCTCCCTCCTCCCCTCCCTCCCTCCTCTCTCTCTCTCTCTCTCTCCTCTCTCTCTCTCTCTCTCTCTCTCTCTCTCTCTCTCTCTCTCTCTCTCTCTCTCCCTCCCCGACAGCCTTTGTGTGCATGTACACGTGATTGCGTGTATTTGTTTTTGCTTCTTGTAGATGTGACCTTCTCTCTATCGCTGTCTAACTCGCTGTCTGCTACACACACACACACACACATTCCTTCCCTCCTCCCCCTCTCTCTCTCTCTCCGACAGTCTCTGCGTGCATGTACACGTGATTGTGTGTATTTGTTTTTGCCTCTTGTAGATGTGACCTCTCTATCGCTGTCTAACTCGCTGTCTGACACACACACACACTCTCTCCCTCCTCCCTCCCTCCCTCTCTCTCTTTCTTTCTTTCTTTCTCTCTCTCTCTCTCTCTCTCTCTCTCTCTCTCCTCTCTCTCTCTCTCTCTCTCTCTCTCTCTCTCTCTCTCTCTCTCCGACAGCGTTTGCGTGCATGTACACGTGATTGTGTGTATTTGTTTTTGCCTCTTGTAGATGTGACCTTCTCTCTATCGCTGTCTGTCTAACTCGCTGTCTGACACACACACACACACACACACTCCCCCTCCCCCCCTCCTCCTCCTCCCTCCCTTCTCTCTCTCCCTCTCTCTCTCTCTCTCTCTCTCTCTCTCTCTCTCTCTCTCCGACAGTCTTTGCGTGCATGTACACGTGATTGTGTGTATTTGTTTTTGCCTGTGTAAGCTTGTGTTCTGCCGCCGCCCCCCCCCCCCCCCCCTCCATCCTGCTCACGGTGAATTTTTCTTTTACAATATATTTTCCGGAATAGCATGACTCGGCTCCCCTCTCAGTGTTTTTTTAATCTTGTCAAAGTAAAGACCCTCTCAGGACAATTTCGTAAACACGCGCCTGGTATGTAAGCTGATCAAATTCTGATGGGGCACTACTTTTTATGAACAAATGAAACACTATACAAATTAAACCCTGAGATGTATATGCTATTTTCTGGAGTTAAAAAAAAAGGTGAGATTCTCAGTTTTAAAACACTATATGCAATATATCAACCAAACTATGACCCATAAATATCAGTACTACAACCCCTACCTCAAAGTATTAACTGCAGAAAATGGTACCTTACATGGCTCACTTTCGGTATAACCAGATGTTTCTACAACACCCCTAGTTTCGCACAAAATTTGAGTACTTTTTTTCACAGGTACCCCATACATGTTCCAAGCACAAGGCTACCTGACACGGTGGTACTACATCAAATAAAATTGCATACATTTTTAGCCCAGATGAAACTAATTTTGTTTACAATCTAACACACTCACATTTATAACCAAACACAGGACTTGTGGTGTTAACTTCTCTATCAAAAGTTCCGTGCACCTCGAACTTCGACCCAGCTGGAAATTAATTAGTATAGTGCAACCATATCGGTACAGCTGACTTTGGCAGAATGGATATTATACAAGCGTCCGAACCCCCGTCAAAGAGGCCCCGTAAGGGAAACCTGGGTTCCACGGGAATTGGAAATTTTAATTTCGAATGTGGGAAAGACTTCCAAGATTATTTTCTCTTCTTTTGGCTGGTTAACAGTGATTAGGCTACATTAGACCCAGAACACAAAGTACTATACACATAATTCAACTTTTAAAATTATTTATTTATGAATATTTTAGACGAGTGGTAAAGCCCTCGCTTTATGCGCGGTCGGTCTGGGATCGATCCTCGTCGGTCTGGGATCGATCCTCGTCGGTGGGTCCATTGGGTTATTTCTCGACCTAGCCAGTCCACCACGACTGGCCGCGGTATGTGTTATCCTGTCTGTGGGTGGTGCATATACAATATCCCTTGCTACTAATGGGAAAATGTAGCGGGTTTTCTCATTAAGACTATGTTGAAATTACCAAATGTTTGACATCCAGTAACCGATGATTAATAAATCAATGTGCTCTAGTTGTGTCATTAAACAAAACAAACTTTAATTTTATACTTTAATAACAAAACAAAATCACAAATCCAAGAAGGAAAATGGATACAGCCTAAGGGGCCGTTCAAATATTGTGTGAAAATTAGACACCTTCGCTCTCCCTGTAACGCTAAACCATACACCCCGCATTTTTAAAGAAGAATTAAAGTTTGGAGACCTCCCCCATTTCCAAACAAGACATGCTATGGGTGTAATATAATTTAAGGTGCTGTTTATGTACTTATATTTAAATTTTCTTTGCGTCTATACACTTTACGGAAATCTGATTGGTCCAGAGGTGCTTACTTTTTTTCGTTCATATAGATCGATGAACCCAAAAACATTAAGCCACGCCTACTACCCCCCCCCCCCCCACCCTCCACCCCCACTGACTCGCACTACTTTTGTGCAACAAGCCGGATTATTCTGGCAATCATATTTAGACATTTTGAACAAAACACACGTGAACGCTACAAAAAAATACGATAAATTATACGATAAATCAATGGAAATATCGTCCGATTTCTAGGTATGATCAGAGATAAGATCTAATTAAAGTATATGTCAACAAATATATAGCACGTTTAGTTCACTATCCCCCAATCAAAACAAACAAAACACAAGTGGGGACTTTGGAATCTGTATTAATACCTACGCTGACGTAATAATGCACTGCCGCAGTCTAGTAAGATCACTTATTAAATTCTAACAACACAATAATAACACACCCAGAACTGATACACTTAATTAGTACAACAACCAAATAATCTCTAGGTGTCTAGTTTACACAATATTATAATCACTTCACCGTGACACAACACCCACACGTGTGATAATTGAGAAACGCTTCCAGGGGAACTTAATTAATAAAGGAATTACAACTCTATTCCTAACTGGTTAATTTTTAATTAACCCTTAACTACTCATTCAGTAACCTTGTAATAAAGAATTAATACTGGTACCTATCACAATAAAGACCATAACCTACAGTTTACCTAGGTCCTCTAGGATGACTGGTTAAGCTGTATATATATATTAGAACAGTGAGCCTACAGTTTACTGCGTCAGATTCCGGCAGCACCGTCTAAATAATATTAGTATAATACAGTATTAAAATATTTAAAGTCACATCAATCACATCAAGGTTATACAACAGAGCAGAAATAATAATTACCAAGTCCAAACGGACGCGTTCCCTGGTTGCCTTCCAATATGTTTTCTCCCTGATATCTCTAAAACCCTAGCTATTTATTATAAAATCCCAGTATCGCCTGGGGGTACATCGCGGCACCAAATACCTACAAGTGATATTTCCACAGAGACCAAGACGAAAATTTTCCTTAGATGGCCAGACTTGCTGACGCCTAGTCGCCAAAATCACAGTCGTAAAAACCGCACATGGCCTCCGCACCGCGGCTGGGTGTGTATTAGGCGCAGCTCGACCACGGTCGTGCGGAGGTATTACGTAGCAAAGTGGCCCACCTGGCTTAAGGTCATATTGGAACTGGCACACGGCCCTCTAAAACAATTAATATCGCCACAGGCGAAAACAAAATTAAGAGCATGTTCCGTCACACACCCCCACCTCAAAAAGGATATTTCCTCTACTCTAGGAATAGGGAAATATACTACATTAAAACAAAAGGTGCGTTAACCGACGCATCCGGGCATTTTATAAACATAGTAATAAGGTGACTACCAGTAATCACACTGAGTCTCTGAGTCCCTGGTATACAATAAAATATATAAAAACAAAACAGAAATCAAGAATGTCAACACATTATCATAACGTTCAACTTCGGACAGGGCATCAGCGATTACATTGGATGTGCCCTTGATATGTCAAATGGTAATTGGGAATTCCTGCAGAGAAAGACGCCATCTCAAAACTCTCTGGTTGGTGGCTTTCATTCTGTGAATGAAGGTAAGCGGATTATGATCAGTAAAGACCACCACTTGATGCACTGCCGATTTCACGTAGATCTGAAAATTGCTTCAGAAGCTTGTACCATGGCCAAAGCTTCCTTCTCTATAGTGGAATAGTTCACCTGGTGTTTGTCAAACTTTTGGAGAAGAAACTTACAGATGGTCCAGTCCATTTTCGTCTTCCTGGAACAGCACAGCTCCAGCTCCCACGTCACTGGCATCCACAGCTAGCTTGAAAGGCATTCGGTAGTCTGGTGCTGCCATCACAGAAGACGAGGAGCGCATCTGCTTGAGACGGTTGAATGACTTCTCGCATTCATCTGACCACTGGAACTTCGTTTCCTTCTTTTTTAGTGTCGCACGTTTTCCAGATTTTCTCCGATAGGCATGCTGTCAAATTGGTGTAGCGTTGGGTTCCAAGCGCACATCCTGGCTTAAGGTATTGGTAACCGTTGGAAGGTCCTGACAAATGGAAACATTGTCTTGTATCAATGTAGTCAGCTTTGCTCGCGGGGGGCTCAAGTCTGCTAGAATCTGGCTGTTGGTTAATTTGATATCTGCAGTCTTGACGTCATCACAGGAAATTGGAGTGACTCTCAGTTTGGACCGGTAGTCACTGGAACTATCGGCAGTCTGTCAAAAATAACCTTTTAGCAAATTGATGTGACAATACCTACTTTTCCTAGACCCTATCAGGAGTGTTTATCACATACCCTGTCTCATTAACCCGTTTGTGACCAACATAGGGCCCGAAATACCTGTTCTGCAATGAACCCCGTTTAATGGGAAGGTACAGCAGCACCTTATCCCCTGGTTTAAATTCCCGACTCCTAGTCTTCCTATCAAACACTGATTTTATTTTGCTCTGAGCATATCTCAGATGCTTCCTAGCTAGTTCGGTCTCCGGCAACCTCCTATCTCTAACTCTCTTATTCATTAATACTCCCTTGTCCATATCATAACCTGACCTCTGATCCTCCATCTCACCTTCAGTTAACAAGGTAGTGCGAGCTGCCAACAATTTTGGATCAGCCCCCTGCTCTAGAATTAACTCTCGTCTAATACAAGGTTAAGGCCCCCTCTATCAAAACACAACTGGTTCATTTCCCCTATGCGGGGAGGTCAACAGGTTCCACCTTTAGTTCGTTTCAGTTGACTTATCTACCATTTTACTGATAACCTCATCCACTCCAATTTCATGGCTCACACACGTATCAGACAAATCACAAATATCCTCTGGGTCTCGTGTTTACACTTCTGGCCATAGCCCTAGTCTTTACACCACACACAGGATATCTAATCTCCATGAACCTCCCTCTTACCTCCTACCTGGTGTAAAGGGCTGTCTTTATGAACAGATTGATCCATCTTTCGGCTGAAAACACTGACTAGTCAAATCGATCGGTTTCAAGCCTCTGGGGCCGTTCAAATATTGTGTGAAAATTAGACACCTTCCCTCTCCCTGTAATGCTAAACCATACACCCCGCATTTTTAAAGAAGAATTAAAGTTTGGAGACTTCCCCCATTTCCAAACAAGACATGCTATGGGTGTAATATAATTTAAGGTGCTGTTTATGTACTTATATTTAAATTTTCTTTGCGTCTATACACTTTACGGAAATCTGATTGGTCCAGAGGTGCTTACTTTTTTTCGTTCATATAGATCGATGAACCCAAAAACATTAAGCCACGCCTACTACACCCCCCCCCCCCCCACCCTCCACCCCCACTGACTCGCACTACTTTTGTGCAACAAGCCGGATTATTCTGGCAATCATATTTAGACATTTTGAACAAAACACACGTGAACGCTACAAAAAATGTATACGATAAATCAATGGAAAATGCTATAGCAGAGTAGACATGTAGATATATTCGCATTGATTTAAAAAAAAAAAAAAAAAACCTCATCGCTAATCATGACAGGAGATTCGGTCATACAGTGTGTAAATCGGTTTTCGTGTTTATCATCGCAAGAACGTCAAAAATATAACGTTCAATTCTTAAATGAACCAAAAAATAATTACGGTCAATTCTGCCATCCCCCAATCAAACCTTTTTTTTTTAAACTATTAAATTTTATAAAATCATACATACATACATAGTGTGGATTTCCCCCCTCCCCAATATGGGTTACCTGCATATACAAGACATGCTGTCACGGGGATCCTATAATACCCGTAACTGAATGAAACACGATTATCCAAATATCTCTCCTAACTGTATATCTATTAGATCTCTCTGTAACGGGCAGTTCAAAACCCGCGTGCCTAGTCTAGGTATGATCAGAGATAAGATCTTATATAAAGTATATGTAATATAGCACGTTTAGTTCACTAGAAAACACAACAAAAACACAATACTTTGGAATCTGTATTAATACTACGCTGACTAATGCACTGCCGCAGTAGTTAATTAACAACAACAAATAATAACAACCCAGAACTGATCACTTAATTAGTTAATCTCTAGGTGTCTAGTTTACACAATATTCTAATCACTTCACCGTGACACAACACCCACACGTGTGATAATTGAGAAACGCTTCCAGGGGAACTTAATTAATAAAGGAATTACAACTCTATTCCAAACTGGTTAATTTTTAATTAACCCTTAACTACTCATTCAGTAACCTTGTAATAAAGAATTAATACTGGTACCTATCACAATAAAGACCATAACCTACAGTTTACCTAGGTCCTCTAGGATGACTATTTAAGCTGTATATATATATTAGAACAGTGAGCCTACAGTTTACTGCGTCAGATTCCGGCAGCACCGTCTAAATAATATTAGTATAATACAGCATTAAAATATTTAAAGTCACATCAATCACATCAAGGTTATACAACAGAGCAGAAATAATATTTACCAAGTCCAAACGGACGCGTTCCCTGGAAGCCTTCCAATATGTTTTCTCCCTGATATCTCTAAAACCCTAGCTATTTATTATAAAATCCCAGTATCGCCTGGGGGTACATCGCGGCACCAAATACCTACAAGTGATATTTCCACAGAGACCAAGACGAAAATTTTCTTTAGATGGCCAGACTTGCTGACGCCTAGTCGCCAAAATCACGGTCGTAAAAACCGCACATGGCCTCCGCACCTCGGCTAGGTGTGTAATAGGCGCAGCTCGACCACGGTCGCGCGGAGGTATTACGTAGCAAAGTGCCCACCTGGGCTTAAGTGCATATTGGAACTGCACACGGCCCTCTAAAACAATTAATATCGCCACAGGCGAAAACAAAATTAAGAGCATGTTCCGTCACACACCCCCACCTCAAAAAGGATATTTCCACTACTCTAGGAATAGGGAAATTTACTACATTAAAACAAAAGGTGCGTTAACCGACGCATCCGGGCATTTATAACACATAGTAATAAGGTGACTACCAGTAATCACACTGAGTCTCTGAGTCCCTGGTATAAAAATAAAATATATAAAAACAAAACAGAAATCAAGAATGTCAACACATTATCATAACGTTCAACTTCGGGACAGGGCATCAGCGATTACATTGGATGTGCCCTTGATATGTTCAATGGTAATTGGGAATTCCTGCAGAAGAAGACTCCATCTCAAAACTCTCTGGTTGGTGGCTTTCATTCTGTGAATGAAGGTAAGCGGATTATGATCAGTAAAGACCACCACTTGATGCACTGCCGATTTCACGTAGATCTGAAAATGCTTCAGAGCTTGTATCATGGCCAAAGCTTCCTTCTCTATAGTGGGATAGTTCACCTGGTGTTTGTCAAACTTTTTGGAGAAGAAACTTACAGGATGGTCCAGTCCATTTTCGTCTTCCTGGAACAGCACAGCTCCAGCTCCCACGTCACTGGCATCCACAGCTAGCTTGAAAGGCATTCGGTAGTCTGGTGCTGCCATCACAGCAGACGAGGAGCGCATCTGCTTGAGATGGTTGAATGACTTCTCGCATTCATCTGACCACTGGAACTTCGTTTCCTTCTTTTTTAGTGTCGCACGTTTTCCAGATTTTCTCCGATAGGCATGCTGTCAAATTGGTGTAGCGTTGGGTTCCAAGTGCACATCCTGGCTTAAGGTATTGGTAACCGTTGGAAGGTCCTGACAAATGGAAACATTGTCTTGTATCAATGTAATCAGCTTTGCTCGCTGGGGGCTCAAGTCTGCTAGAATCTGGCTGTTGGTTAATTTGATATCTGCAGTCTTGACGTCATCACAGGAAATTGAGTGACTCTCAGTTTGGACCGGTAGCACTGGAACTATCGGCAGTCTGTCAAAATAACCTTTTAGCAAATTGATGTGACAATACCTACTTTTCCTAACCCTATCAGGTGTGTTTATCACATACCCTGTCTCATTAACCCGTTTGTGAACAACATAGGGCCCGAAATACCTGTTCTGCAATGAATCCCGTTTAATGGGAAGGTACAGCAGCACCTTATCCCCTGGTTTAAATTCCCAACTCCTAGTCTTCCTATCAAACACTGATTTTATTTTGCTCTGAGCATATCTCAGATGCTTCCTAGCTAGTTCGGTCTCCGGCAACCTCCTATCTCTAACTCTCTTATTCATTAATACTCCCTTGTCCATATCATAACCTGACCTCTGATCCTCCATCTCACCTTCAATTAACAAGGTAGTGCGAGCTGCCAACAATTTTGGATCAGCCCCCTGCTCTAGAATTAACTCTCGTCTAATACAAGATAAGGCCCCTCTATCAAACACAGCTGGTTCATTTCCCCTCTGCGGGAGGTCAACAGGTTCCACCTTTAGTTCGTCAGTTGACTTATCTACCATTTTACTGATAACCTCATCCACTCCAATTTCATGGCTCACACACGTATCAGACAAATCACAAATATCCTCTGGGTCTCGTGTTACCCTTCTGGCCATAGCCCTAGTCTTTACACACGCAGGATATCTAATCTCATTAACCTCACTCTCTCCTACTGGTAAAGGGCTGTCTTTAATTAACAATTGGTCACATTTCGGCTGACAACACTGACTAGTCAAATCATTACCTTACAAAACTCCTATGTTTTCAACAGGCAGGTCCTTCACAACACCCATAATGACTGGTCCCGTCACAAACTTCGAACACAAGAAAACGTTATGTAACCGGACAACCATACTTTCTCCAGTAACTGAGGTTAAAGCCAAACTACGTCCTGTATCTGAATTCTCAATACCAGCTAAACACTCCGACGTTATCAGTGACTGACTACACCCGGTATCTCGATAGATTGATATTGCCTTAGGGCTCAATTCTTGTTTCACATCACAAACCATACCAGTGGACACATGCGGGTTTACTTTCTCTGCCATGGGACTAACCATCAACTCTCTCGCTAACGGAGCTGACCTCACTAAACCGACAACTTGTGCATTATCGCGTTTCCTTTTAATTTCCTTTACGTAATGTTGTTCAGTACATTCATCCCATGTAACACTACATAACGCTTGTACATGCATCCACCCACCCCCTCAAGCGTTCACACAACATATTTTACTATCTTAATAATGCAGTATAAATATTATTTAATAAAATAATATTTTATTTATAAAAAAAAAATTTAATAATAATAATTACATTTCTTATGTACCAGTAAGACATTTCAAATATTAATTTTTGAAAGTTTCATGTCTATTTTTTTTTATTACTGTAAATAGTAAAAAAATGTCAATTGGGTTAACTTTAGTAATATTTCTTTTATTTGGGCTTTCCGATACATTGTTTTGATGCATATCACATTTTACACCTGTGCCTTTTTCAACAACCCCGATCAGGCCCCATTATATCGAATTTTCTGAAATAGGTAGCGTAACAATCAAAGGTCCACGGGTGCAATACACTGGTTTTGCCGGAAAAATACTTAGAATTTACAAAACTGAAGAGTGGTATCTGCGTCATGAAATAAGAAGAAAGGCGCCATATTGCTTTCTACTCTACGGATCTAACAATGTATTTACGATATTTTGAAGTTACGACAGTTGCGAAAATACGCTACATTTGTCACTTACGACTGATTTACGACATATCGTGGCTAAGATGGCTTGGAAAATATGGGCACTTACAGTTACATACTTTATAAAAGGCAGGTCAGTGCATTCCCATTCCATTAGGTACCGCAGACCAAAAAAATATTTTAATTTTTTTTTTTCTTTATGGTCATAGTTTCATTAAATATGTTGCTCTTATTGAAAAAACATCACTATATTATCCAAATGAAGCAAAATAAAGTCGTAGTAGCCTTGTACTTATGTGACCAAACATGGCCGACATGACGATTTTAATTGTCATTTACGTCCACTTTTGTAAACCATAAAATAACAGAGAAATAGCTTATAAATACATGTTACAAGCAGTTATCAATGTTGCATCTCTGAAAATTTCAAGTGAAAATATAAAGGGTTACTATCATTTCTGATAACATATGTATTCTTGGGGTAGGTTCGAAACCGCTCCAAAATGACAAAAAAAACACAGAAATCTTGGAATACGTAATTTAATGACATAATAATTGATGCAAATGTTACATGAGAATAACATTTTCAGTTTACATTTATTTACGCTTATACAATAATGTACATCCAGACCAATAATAAAAAGGAAAACGTAAAGGTTTAGATCGCAGATGGAAAGTGGATACACGTTACATAAAAAAATAAGCTTCTCGTTTCAAAATATTTTTAAAAAATTTACCTAGACTCATAATATTGAATGCTTGAAGATTTCAATAAAAGATGCAATAAAACTTATCATATGTACCAGTCTTTTAACTCAAACCAGTAAAAACTTATCACACGACGAATGCCAATGATTGGCCAATATGTTTAATCAATTTCTTATAAAAATATTTACATACTTTACACCTTCAATATCATTATTAGAAACAAAGCAATATAAGTAGCCATATTTCACCTTTGAAAGGAATGTCCAAACATTCGTACAATATCAGAAAGGTAAATTTCTATCCAGAAAAAATATCCCCAAAACATATTTTAGCAGCTGAAACACTTAAGGCATGAGACAGCAGTCACACGTGTGCTAAATAATTTACTAAATGCAGCTATGATTATTTTAGTTCAATAAAGTGCTTTATAAAAACAAATTCAAACAATGAATTATTATAAATATAACTATATACCACTTTGAATTATAATAAAACATTTATGGCTAGATCTACCAATTTAGCATCCATGAAAGAGTATTAGTCTAAATTTGTCTATGAATTATTGTCACACACTTCATTTCTGTTCTAGGTTCTGTCACAGTTGGAAACAGAAAACATAACAGCATCAAGCTTGAAGTATAATTGAATCTACTGAAAGTTGTCTCATAACCACGTGTACTCTCCCACTCCGTTTCCATTTCAGGTTTCTCCATAGACGCACAGAGACTACACATTTCCTGAATAAAGAAAAATACCCATTATGACCATGGTTATTTATCTTTTTGTTTCATATATTGTAATTAGTTTGACATAATATTTGTAAACAGAAATATTCATTACATCTGATGAAACACACCTTCAAATGTTTTTTCTGTATGTAGTTATTTTCACTTTACTTTTAGTATCTTTTACAAATAATTAATTCTTTACCATTTTTAACAGTAATATTCATTGATGAAGTGATGAAAAAGTATAATTATACTTAGAATTTAATGTTACTTGGTTACCAAAAAATTTAAGTTTGTGTCACAATGTGAGAAGTTATGGTACCTGAAACATTTTCTTTCAAAAAGGTATTTACAAATATAACAGACTTAAAAAGTACAAATTCTGTTTAATTTATTTCCATTGCATTAATACTATTCTTTTGTATAAAACTGATCTAGTCATATGCTAAACTCATTCAAATGATTTACATAAAAATAGATTTAAATCTATATTTGAATAGTTATGCATTATCAAAATGTTTTTTAAAATCAACTTCAGCTATCAGAAACTGCTGAGTCATCATGATAAGCAAAACATTATTTTAAGTTATTTTGAATTAAATATGCATTGTCTTCTAAAAATAACGATTCAGTATGATATATATTCTACCCAAAAAGTTGATAATGGGTGGATAAATAATGACAAAGCATCAAATACGTTTAAGTGTCCCTGCTGTGAAGTTCTATATTTTCGCTTTTGTGGGTCAGTGGGTCAGAGTTACCTCCCTTGAAATATTTTCGATGTCGAATTAAACTAAATTGCTTTTTTTTTTAAATTACCAAAAAATTATTTTTATGTTGTTTTATTATATTACTATATATATCTATCAATATCTCAGTGAAATCGCCCTTTTTGGGGCAAAATAAGACGTATTCAAAGTTTTACTTGCCTCAAAAAAAGTCTTTTTGTAGTCGTTCAACTTCGGAAACAGGATATACATCAATCGGAAGGTGTGTACTTGTCATAACAACAAAAAAAACGTGCAAAATCGTCATCAAAATAAGCGTATTCTGGCCTTGAACAACTCTACCAATTGTGAACCAAACTTGTGACATTTCGAAATATGGGCGCAGCAGCGCCCCTAGCGGCGGCGGTGGCTGCGGTCGCTAATTCCATATGAAGTAGGGCGAAATCGCCGTAAATTCCATATACTGCTGGGCGAAATCGCCGTACTATATATATCTAACTAAAGAGGAATTTTATGATTTAAAATGTTTATATTACTAACATTAATTACCTTATAAACTCATTGTGTGGATGTTTATATATTATTATTTTTTGTTTCTGTTTACTCCGCTCAACTTTTTGAGAAACCCAATATCAAACCCAAAACATGCACTGAATAATAATAAGCTTAAAGTCCTGTCAGTCTGGCCAACTTTGTTGTAAACAGAATGGAAGACAGAAAACAGACGGATGGAGTTTCAGTTTGAATTTTATTAACTTGTTACATTAATATGTTCTCAAACAATAAGTAAGTGTACAATGAAATGGTACACAAAACGTCTGCGATCTCGCCCAACCTTGCTGATATGGAGTAAACTGAACAAAAGCAATGACAGAAAAAACAAAAGCTTGGGAATAAAGAACAGTATCAAACCCAAAACATTAATTAAATATTATTATAATAACCAATTTATTGTAATAAACAGTGACATTCCCGTCTGCTTATATGTATATAGAGTACGGCGATTTTGCCCAGCAGTATATGGAATTTACGGCTATCTCGCCCGTGGCGAAATCACCGGACTCCTTCCATATCATGCATATGTATCATTTGTATCATGTATGTACTTAACTAATTCCATTGATGTCTTAAACGTTGATAGCTGGAAAATAAGTAAGGCCGATGCTGTTTCTATGTTACATTACTATTATAAATATGTTTGGAAAGATGATGCATTCTAGAAAAAGAGGGCAGACGTACTACTCGCGTGGTAAAGCGTTTGCCTGGTGCGTGGTCGGTCTGGGATCGATCCCCATCATTTGGCCCATTGGGCTATATCTTGTTTCAGCCAGTACTCCACAACTGATGTAGCAAAATCTGTGGTATGTATTATCCTGTGTGGAGGATGCTGCTAATTGAAAAGAGAAGGCGGCAGCTGGTTTCCTCTCATTATCTGTGTGGTTCATATCAATATAGCTGACACCATATAACGTCAATTGCAATGTTTTGAGAGTGTTGTTTAATAAAACATTCCTTCCTTCCTGATAGGTTAAACAAAGATCAGGGTGGATTATGCTTTAGGTAAAGGGGGGTGGGGGGGGGGGGGGGGGGTCCGAAACAATATGTAAATGTTTATAATTTGAAATTATAAATTTTACGTCGACATCAGTTTAGATCTACGTGGTGGGGTTGTTTTTTTTAAGCCACGGGTGGGGTTTCCGTGCAACTGGGAAACTCCCATAATCCACCTCTGAAGATCTTGCATTCTGGAAAAGCCATATAGCAGTTACGACTTTAATTTTAATCAATATAATTTTTTCTTTCTGCAGAAAATGCTGATGTTTAAGACGGACAAGAAAGAAGCCGAGGGTCGATGGTTCTAACCCAGTTCCATTACCGACGTCTGCTGTTTGTCGGTTTGTAGAAAGATGCTACTAACTAGACTACAAGTGCATGTTAAATCATTCCGGTAGTTGTCAGAAGTCGCCTGTCTTGCCAGCGCTGTAACACATACTGCAAACAGATTGTGAGACATTTATAAATACATGTTACTTGTGTATTTAGCAATGCAAATCGCACAATGCACTTAGAAATCTTCGGTCGATTCAGTGTATCATATGACATCAGATGTGAAACGACAGTTGATGACATGTTGGGACTACTTTCTGTGGTGGAACAACATCAATGGCTGATTAGAGTATACATGAATACATATGCACAATGTAATTACTAATTAGCGATGATATGTGACATCGGCAAAAGTGCATTTTATTATCAGGCCTGGAGGGGGTGGAGAACACAATATCTAGTGAGTGGGTCACAGCCTTTGGGGGTGGGGGAACAAGCCATATTTTATCTTTATTTTTTAGTGTAGGGCAAAAAACTTACATTTTCGTCCTAGAGTAAACACAATACAATCTAATTAAAATTATCTCCACTATTACATGTGGATCTAACAGCAGCCCGTTAGCGCTCATGTCCAGTTGACCTTTCATTTGACCAATCAAAACCTTACTTGCAAAATCATGCCATTGATTTGAAAATAATTTGAAAACATTCGGGTTTATGCCGAGGGTATACCAAATGATTCGGATGAATTACGAAGTATGCCGGAAACCAATTTCAATATAAAATTTTATATAAAATTCGTCTCAAGACAGAAAAAAAACATGATGGTATAGCCATAACATCTGTTTGTACTAGTATACAATCCAGTTTATTACTGCACTTTTTCCCCCGTTTTTTCAATGTTGAAATAGACCAACAAGTTCGCCTATTGTATAAATAGTCTCGCCCGATATTTTTCGAATTTGTATGCTCCCGAATAATGTTATAAAAGGCGAAGTGTAATTGGTCGATATTAAAATTGTTATTTATAGATGAATTGTCACCTGGACATGGGAGTCCACACAATGCTGTCAATAAACCTAGTGCTGTGACCTCGATTAATTATACATCTAATTTGCAAAGTTATCAAATTCGTAAAGTATGTGATATGAAAAATATCACATACTTTGATTGCACTGAAAATGTAAGATATATGATATATATATATATATATATATATATATATATATATATATATATATATATATATATATATATATATATATATATATATATGTGTGTGTGTGTGTGTGTTCATATTCAACCGAAGCAATACTCCATTTTGTGGTGTGCTGTGTACATTATACTTGTACATAAACCGCTGAAGTAATATTTGACCTAGTGGTATGTGTATATAATCTGCATAGAATAACTGATTACTGTGTTCAGATATTGGTTCGATAATCATATTCATTCCAGTTTTAGTATGCAAATTTTGTACAGTCAGTCTTGTAAGGCTTTTACAGTATAAATCAGTATGACGATCTAAAACTTTATTTTGTATATATAATGCATTGAAATTAACAATATACAGAGTATGTAACAGAAAATATGGTTGTGACCTAATTGTTGGGTCACTGACCAAAATTTTTGAAATGTATACAGTCACCACAGTGTTCGAGATTAAAAATTTGGGCAGTATCCCAATTGGATACTGACATTTCAAAATCTGGTATCCCACCTGAGAATTTAGTATTCCACTTCATGCAATGCAATTCATAAATAACGTCGTAACAAAATTGGACAACACTGTTCTCGTTCCCAGTCTATTGCTATGTTGCAATCGAAATCGCGAATTCATGAAATTCGCAATCAAACAGAATTGGCAAAAAGATTTGCTGCATCTATTTTTTAGTAATACTGACATAAATTAATATTTAGCAGTAATCTATATAAGTGTTTCTGTCAGTACTAATGGTAAACCTAACTCTTATCAATTTTTTGCAGATGTGGAATCAATAGGGAGGAAGGGAGGAAACATCCAACAAAACAATAGTGACTTAGCTACGCCGCTATTACTCCAGTGTAGCATTAGACTGGGTACGAGTTGGGGGATATATTGTTACACCATAGCATTAGACTGGGTACGAGCTCGAAAATACTGTTAGTCAGCTTCATCAGTAAATGACAACTTTCATTGTTTCAGCGAAAAATAAACAACATTATATGGTATCCTCATGGGATACTGGGTTATTGAAGTCTGGTATCCAAAATTAAATTCTGGGATATTGGGATAGCGTTAATCTCGAACACTGCACCATATCTTGCCGGTGTATATATTAAAGGATGCATGAATACAACATATTCATTTAGTGGTACACTATATATGTATGTGTGTATATGTATATATATGTATATATATGTATACAGTTGAATAGAGTTGGCAGTGGCAGATCCAGAAAATCCATTTAGGGGGCCCCCCAGTGACATGAGGTGGAATGCCAAGGGAGGTTTGGAGGGGGTTCGTAATTTTTTTTTTTTTTAAATATATAATAAAATTATAACTATCGCTAAATTTAGGGGGGCCTATGGTTGGTCGAACCTGTCGGTGCTCGAGAGAGTGTTCGACCCATCGCATAGTTCGATCTAACCATTGGTCAATATCGTGTAAGTTTAACTCGGGGGTTTCATTTTTGGTCCAGGGCGGGACGTATCCCAGTGGTGAAGCGCTCGCTTGATGCACGGTCGGTTTAGGATCGATCCCAGTCAGTGGGCCCATTGGGCTATTTCTTGCTCCAGCCAGTGCACCACAACTGGTACATCAAAGGCTGTGGTATGTGCTATCCTGTCTATGGGATGGTGCATATAAAACATCCCTTGCTGCTAATCGAAAAGAGTAGCCCATGAAGTGGTGACAGCAGGTTTCCTCCCTCAATATCTATATAATTAACCATATGTCCGACGCCATATAACCGTAAATAAAATGTGTTGAGTGTGTCGTCAAATAAAACATTTCCTTCTTTCCTGCTCCGCATGGACAACTTCTGCCAGTTTCTCCAGTCAATCTCGGCAAACGCCTCCACCATGCTGATTTCCACACCAATGTATCCACTTCATTCTTGATCTTGGCGTTAACTAAATAAATCATTTCCTTCCTTCATTTCCGAGATTATAAATATACTCTTCAAAAAAAAGAGTGGGAACTCTAATAAGAATTTACAATTGCCAAAATTGTAAGGTATATTAGCTGTGGGGAATGGTTATATGATAATAGTGAATTAATTGGGCAAATATTACAACTGGTAGTTCAGTATTACAGTAGGTTTTATGACCACCAAAGATCTTGAAGGACGATGGAAAGTTGACATTTTTTAACAGAGTATGACAAATATTTTGAAAAGTCACTAGCCACAGGGCTAGTGGGTTTGTGAAAACCACTAGCCCACCAAGATAAAGCACTAGCCCAAATTCTTGATTAATTATAACTGGATTTTTATCTAATTTTTGTAAGATTACACATTTACGACTATAACAGTAAAATGAAACAAACACTTAAATTATGTTGTAACTTTCAGTTTTGTCGTGTTGTACGTTAGGTGTTTTGTCAAGTATGATCCATCGTCATTGTCCCGTTTTTGCTTTTGCCCTCCCCCGGGGAAAAATAATATTAAACTCATGGTTGGTATCTATAACCACTATCAAAATAATTAAATTTAAATGAGGGTACGACAGTGTGACACACGGTAATAGATGGTTCAGTGTATTTGGTAGTGAGTTATACTTTTAGGGCCTACTATTCATGTCGCCAGGAACGGTACTGCCAATTGCTCAAATACAGAGCATTATCCCATATCAGACCGATATCAAAAGAATAGAACGGCAACATCTAATCCGTTGTTAATTGATGAACAAAAAAGGTATTATCTTGTATCGGCAGCTGTGAGACATTATCCAAACGTAATAGCCCAAGCCGAGTCAGTCATTGCATGTGCTGTTACCGTTAAAGTAAATTTTTGGGGTGCGCTTGATTGGTCATTCTAAAATAAAACACATTTCTAAAATACTAATCAAGAGTCTTAATCTCAGTGCAAACTAAATAAAATGGAATATTCTAAAATTATATGAACTGAATCTGACATTTATGCCTATGTGGATTCTACATATTTATGTTAATGAAAATGTGTAGGATAGTTCTCTGTCGTTTCCGACGGCCCGCTCGAACACCTCCCATTATTTTGTCAAGTTCGAAGGTCATTGCAAATGGTGGACAGCAACATTTTAGTCCCTAATTTTTTTTACTTACATTGACCCTAAAAAGTTCCTTAAAAGCCCTAAATTTAGGTTATATATATATATATATTATATATATATATATATAGTAGACATTACATCCAGTGAAGTTAATTCTCACAAACTGACACTAACAGACACCCGGACAGGCAGGCAGACACTGACACAGACATTTCACACAAAGATATTAGGTTTATTTAACACTAAAAGAGATAAATATGATCCGTATCTATTTTCCATAGGATTTCTAATTTTTGTAATTTAGAAATTTTGTTTTGACGTCAGAATCTGGTCCTCGTTCCATGAAGCGATATTAGCACTAAGATGATATTAGCACTAAGATGATCTTACATAAGGTGATCTTAGCGCTTTTATGAGGTTTTAGCCCAGTTTTAAGTTTTCTTTTCCTATATGTAATAAATGTTTATCTTTAGTTAATATTGTGTCAATGTAATTGATAGTTCCAAGATAACTTTCTAAATCTCTCCTGCTCCGCGGGGCACTCACTTGATGGGCGGTCGGTTTGTGATCGATCCCCGTCGGTGGGCCCATTTGGCTATTTCTCGCTCCATCCAGTGCACCACGACTGGTACATCAAAGGCTGTGGTATGTGCTATCCTGTCTATGGGATGGTGCATATAAAAGATCCCTTGCTGCCAGTCAAAAAGAGTAGCCCATGAAGTGGCGACAGCAGGTTTTCTTCCTCAATATCTGTGTGGTCCATAACCATATGTCTGACGCCATATAACCGTAAATAAAATGTGTTGAGTGCGTCGTTAAATAAAACATTTCCTTCCTTCCTGCTCCGCGTGGACAACTTCTGTCAGTTTCTGAATAATGTTCGCCCCTCTCCGGTCAATCTCGGCAGACACCTCCACCACCGTGCTGATTTCCACACCAGTTTCTAATCTGTCCACTTCAGTCTTGATATTGGCCTCCAGGATTCTGTAGACTGACTTAGTGTCTTACATGTAGATTCCAAGGCCTGTCTGTGGGGGTATGCAGAGGGGGCACATCACCTAGGAAACAAAATACAAATTATAAATAATTACATGTATTTGTATTAAATGTGTCACCTACCATAAATTGGTTTGGTGTCTTTGATAGTTTTACCCATATAACTATTCACTTGAATTCATGATGTGAAAAAAGCCAAACAAAACACACACATTTTTTTTTTTAAATAATAAAAAAATCCACATAATTAATCTGATTCTAGTGAACTAATAGGACTTTTACTGTTCGTGAGAAATGTAAATGAAAACTTAACATTAAAATTAAAAAATGAATTGTCTTAATTTTATGAAAGAAATATATAATGAAATATCCATTGTTAATATTCTGGTTATGACAAATATTTTGTCTGTAAATGAAAAGATGTATGTGTCTATGTTGTGTTGACACTTGTTTGTGTGTCTGAACACTGAGAAATGGTACGAATACATATTAGGTAACATAAATATTTTATTAGTACTGCGATATTTTGTATACATTTATAATTACTGCATTCTATTGAAATATTAAATGATAGATAATTCTGTCTGAGATTTTTTCTTTTCTTGTCCATCTCATATTCAGTTTAAAGTTTCAGCAAACTGCCACGGCTCTACCTAGCAGGCGGCAAATACTGCACCAACCCCACCCCCTATTCTAAACAGTATTTGAATATTTTTCTTTCTTTGTTTGCCCTATCTTTTCATTTAAAAGTGCTCTTGTTGAACTTGTATAACCGTAAATAAAATGTGTTGAGTGCGTCGTTAAATAAAACATTTCCTTCCTTCCTGCTCCGCGTGGACAACTCTTCTGCCAGTTTCTCCGGTCAATCTCAGCAGATTGCACTGATTTACAATTTACAATTGCCAAAATTATAAGGTATATTAGCTGTGGGGAATGGTTATATGATAATAGTGAATTAATTGGGCAAATATTACAACTGGTAGTTCAGTATTACAGTAGGTTTTATGACCACCAAAGATCTTGAAGGACGATGGAAAGTTGACATTTTTTAACAGAGTATGACAAATATTTTGAAAAGTCACTAGCCACAGGGCTAGTGGGTTTGTGAAAACCACTAGCCCACCAAGATAAAGCACTAGCCCAAATTCTTGATCAATTATAACTGGATTTTTATCTAATTTTTGTAAGATTACACATTTACGACTATAACAGTAAAATGAAACAAACACTTAAATTATGTTGTAACTTTCAGTTTTGTCGTGTTGTACGTTAGGTGTTTTGTCAAGTATGATCCATCGTCATTGTCCCGTTTTTGCTTTTGCCCTCCCCCGGGGAAAAATAATATTAAACTTATGGTTGGTATCTATAACCACTATCAAAATAATTAAATTTAAATGAGGGTACGACAGTGTGACACACGGTAATAGATGGTTCAGTGTATTTGGTAGTGAGTTATACTTTTAGGGCCTACTATTCATGTCGCCAGGAACGGTACTGCCAATTGCTCAAATACAGAGCATTATCCCATATCAGACCGATATCAAAAGAATAGAACGGCAACATCTAATCCGTTGTTAATTGATGAACAAAAAAGGTATTATCTTGTATCGGCAGCTGTGAGACATTATCCAAACGTAATAGCCCAAGCCGAGTCAGTCATTGCATGTGCTGTTACTGTTAAAGTAAATTTTTGGGGTGCGCTTGATTGGTCATTCTAAAATAAAACACATTTCTAAAATACTAATCAAGAGTCTTAATCTCAGTGCAAACTAAATAAAATGGAATATTCTAAAATTATCTGAACTGAATCTGACATTTATGCCTATGTGGATTCTACATATTTATGTTAATGAAAATGTGTAGGATAGTTCTCTGTCGTTTCCGACGGCCCGCTCGAACACCTCCCATTATTTTGTCAAGTTCGAAGGTCATTGCAAATGGTGGACAGCAACATTTTAGTCCCTAATTTTTTTTACTTACATTGACCCTAAAAAGTTCCTTAAAAGCCCTAAATTTAGGTTATATATATATATATATATATATATATATATAGTAGACATTACATCCAGTGAAGTTAATTCTCACAAACTGACACTAACAGACACCCGGACAGGCAGGCAGACACTGACACAGACATTTCACACAAAGATATTAGGTTTATTTAACACTAAAAGAGATAAATATGATCCGTATCTATTTTCCATAGGATTTCTAATTTTTGTAATTTAGAAATTTTGTTTTGACGTCAGAATCTGGTCCTCGTTCCATGAAGCGATATTAGCACTAAGATGATATTAGCACTAAGATGATCTTACATAAGGTGATCTTAGCGCTTTTATGAGGTTTTAGCCCAGTTTTAAGTTTTCTTTTCCTATATGTAATAAATGTTTATCTTTAGTTAATATTGTGTCAATGTAATTGTTAGTTCCAAGATAACTTTCTAAATCTCTCCTGCTCCGCGGGGCACTCGCTTGATGGGCGGTCGGTTTGGGATCGATCCCCGTCGGTGGGCCCATTTGGCTATTTCTCGCTCCATCCAGTGCACCACGACTGGTACATCAAAGGCCGTGGTATGTGCTATCCTGTCTATGGGATGGTGCATATAAAAGATCCCTTGCTGCCAGTCAAAAAGAGTAGCCCATGAAGTGGCGACAGCAGGTTTTCTTCCTCAATATCTGTGTGGTCCATAACCATATGTCTGACGCCATTCTTTCTTTCTTTGTCCTATCTTTTCATTTAAAAGTGCTCTTGTTGAACTTGTATAACCGTAAATAAAATGTGTTGAGTGCGTCGTTAAATAAATCATTCCCTTCCTTCCTGCTCCGCGTGGACGACTTCTGCCAGTTTCTGAATAATGTTCGCCCCTCTCCGGTCAATCTCGGCAGACACCTCCACCGTGCTGATTTCCACACCAGTTTCTAATCTGTCCACTTCAGTCTTGATATTGGCCTCCAGGATTCTGTAGACTGACTTAGTGTCTTACATGTAGATTCCAAGGCCTGTCTGTGGGGGTATGCAGAGGGGGCACATCACCTAGGAAACAAAATACAAATTATAAATAATTACATGTATTTGTATTAAATGTGTCGCCTACCATAAATTGGTTTGGTGTCTTTGATAGTTTTACCCATATAACTATTCACTTGAATTCATGATGTGAAAAAAGCCAAACAAAACACACCATTTTTTTTTTTTAAATAATAAAAAAACCCACATAATTAATCTGATTCTAGTGAACTAATAGGACTTTTACTGTTCGTGAGAAATGTAAATGAAAACTTAACATTAAAATTAAAAAATGAATTGTCTTAATCTTATGAAGAAATATATAATGAAATATCCATTGTTAATATTCTGGTTATGACAAATATTTTGTCTGTAAATGAAAAGATGTATGTGTCTATGTTGTGTTGACACTTGTTTGTGTGTCTGAACACTGAGAAATGGTACGAATACATATTAGGTAACATAAATATTTTATTAGTACTGCGATATTTTGTATACATTTATAATTACTGCATTCTATTGAAATATTAAATGATAGATAATTCTGTCTGAGATTTTTTCTTTTCTTGTCCATCTCATATTCAGTTTAAAGTTTCAGCAAACTGCCACGGCTCTACCTAGCAGGCGGCAAATACTGCACCAACCCCACCCCCTATTCTAAACAGTATTTGAATATTTTTCTTTCTTTCTTTGCCCTATCTTTTCATTTAAAAGTGCTCTTGTTGAACTTGTATAACCGTAAATAAAATGTGTTGAGTGCGTCGTTAAATAAAACATTTCCTTCCTTCCTGCTCCGCGTGGACAACTCTTCTGCCAGTTTCTCCGGTCAATCTCAGCAGATTGCACTGATTTACAATTTACAATTGCCAAAATTATAAGGTATATTAGCTGTGGGGAATGGTTATATGATAATAGTGAATTAATTGGGCAAATATTACAACTGGTAGTTCAGTATTACAGTAGGTTTTATGACCACCAAACATCTTGAAGGACGATAGAAAGTTGACGGGGTTTTTTATCAGTAAATCGTAAATTCAAAAAAAAAAAAATGACTAAAAACAAAACAATAACAACTGTATGATCAGCAGAATGAAAAAGATTGACAGAAATAATGTTCCACAGTGATTAATCGACCCTCCTGGAAATTGTCAAAATCAAGAATGACACCGCATGCACGTGTACGGGGCAACTGCGTGATGCATATGCAAACTATGGAATGTGTTTCGGTGTGTTGATAAACAGACCTGAACGTTCTTTACTAGGATGTCTGTGGTCAAAACATGTTTGGTCTAATAGTTGATATTAATATTTCAGGTCCCCCTACTTGTTTGAAGAGTATATATATATATATATACAAGATTCACACACGCTTGAAAAGGCCCTGAATTTGAAGGGTTGCCCTAAAAAGTCCCTATTTTGATGATCTAGCCCTAAAAAGCCCTATATTTTATGGGCACATTCACATAAGACTGGGCCATATAAGCCCTGAGATCGATAGATGTTTTTCTTCTTCCAGAAACATTAAATAAATACATAGATATCTACTTTCATTTGTTGAAAATACATAGATATCTACTTTCATTTGTTGATCTCTGTGCTCGCTCGAACGTTGGGTGTGTAAAAAAATGCCAAAATTATACCAACAATTCATTCGTAAAACATTGTCAATGTTCGATATTGTTCGTAACTTTTGGGGTGCGCTTGATTGGTCATTCTAAAATAAAACACATTTCTAAAATACTAATCAAGAGTCTTAATCTCAGTGCAAACTGAATAAAATGGAATATTCTAAAATTATCTGAACTGAATCTGACATTTATGCCTATGTGGATTCTACATATTTATGTTAATGAAAATGTGTAGGATAGTTATGTCGTTTCCGACGGCCCGCTCGAACACCTCCCATTATTTGGTCAAGTTCGAAGGTCATTGCAAATGGTGGACGGCAACATTTTAGTCCCTAAATTTTTACTTACATTGACCCTAAAAAGTCCCTTAAAAGCCCTAAATTTAGGTTTTATATATATATATATATATATATATATATATATAGTTGACATTACATCCAGTGAAGTTAATTCTCACAAACTGACACTAACAGACACCCGGACAGGCAGGCAGACACTGACACAGACATTTCACACAAAGATATTAGGTTTATTTAACACTAAAAGAGATAAATATGATCCTTATCTATTTTCTATAGGATTTCTAATTTTTGTAATTTAGAAATTTTGTTTTGATGTCAGAATCTGGTCCTCGTTCCATGAAGCGATATTAGCACTAAGATGATCTTAAGTATATAAGGTGGTATGCACTTAAGGTGAATATCTTTAGTTAATATTTTGTCAATGTAATTGTTAGTTACAAGATAACTTTCTAAATCTTTCCTGCTCCGCTGGGCAGAACGTAGCCCAGTGGTAAAGCACTCAATTGATGGGCGGTCAGATTTGGGATCGATCCCCGTCAGTGGGCCCATTGGGCTATTTCTTGCTCCAGCCAGTGCACCACAACTGGTACATCAAAGGCTGTGGTATGTGCTATCCTGTCTATGGGATGGTGCATATAAAAGATCCCTTGCTGCTAATGGAAAAGAGTAGCCCATGAAGTGGCGACAGCAGGTTTCCTCCCTCAATATCTACGTGGTCCTTAACCATATGTCCGACGCCATATAACCGTAAAATAAATGTGTTGAGTGCGTCGTTAAATAAAACATTTCCTTCCTTCCTGCTCCGCGTGGACAACTTCTGCCAGTTTCTCCGGTCAATCTCGGCAGATTGCACTGATTTACAATTTACAATTGCCAAAATTATAAGGTATATTAGCTGTGGGGAATGGTTATATGATAATAGTGAATTAATTGGGCAAATATTACAACTGGTAGTTCAGTATTACAGTAGGTTTTATGACCACCAAACATCTTGAAGGACGATAGAAAGTTGACGGGTTTTTTTATCAGTAAATCGCAAATTCAAACAAACAAAAAAAGACTAAAAACAAAACAATAACAACTGTATGATCAGCAGAATGAAAAAGATTGACAGAAATAATGTTCCACAGTGATTAATCGACCCTCCTGGAAATTGTCAAAATCAAGAATGACACTGCATGCACGTACGGGGCAACTGCGTGATGCATATGCAAACTATGGAATGTGTTTCGGTGTGTTGATAAACAGACCTGAACGTTCTTTACTAGGATGTCTGTGGTCAAAACATATGTTAGCCCTAAAAAGCCCTATATTTTATGGGCACATTCACATAAGACTGGGCCATATAAGCCCTGAAATCGATAGATGTTTTTCTTCTTCCAGAAACATGAAATAAATTGCCAAAAATACATAGATATCTACTTTCATTTGTTGAAAATACATAGATATCTACTTTCATTTGTTGATCTCTGTGCTCGCTCGAACGTTGGGTGTGTAAAAAAAATGTCAAAATTATACCAACAATTCATTCGTAAAACATTGTCAATGTTCGATATTGTTCGTAACTTTTGGGGTGCGCTTGATTGGTCATTCTAAAATAAAACACATTTCTAAAATACTAATCAAGAGTCTTAATCTCAGTGCAAACTAAATAAAATGGAATATTCTAAAATTATCCGAACTGAATCTGACATTTATGCCTATGTGGATTCTACATATTTATGTTAATGAAAATGTGTAGGATAGTTCTCTGTCGTTTCCGATGGCCCGCTCGAACACCTCCCATTATTTTGTCAAGTTCGAAGGTCATTGCAAATGGTGGACAGCAACATTTTAGTCCCTAAATTTTTACTTACATTGACCCTAAAAAGTCCCTTAAAAGCCCTAAATTTAGGTTTTATATATATATATAGTTGACATTACATCCAGTGAAGTTAATTCTCACAAACTGACACTAACAGACACCCGGACAGGCAGGCAGACACTGACACAGACATTTCACACAAAGATATTAGGTTTATTTAACACTAAAAGAGATAAATATGATCCTTATCTATTTTCCATAGGATTTCTAATTTTTGTAATTTAGAAATTTTGTTTTGACGTCAGAATCTGGTCCTGTTCCATGAAGCGATATTAGCACTAAGATGATCTTACATAAGGTGATCTTAGCGCTTTTATGAGGTTTTAGCCCAGTTTTAAGTTTTCTTTTCCTATATGTAATAAATGTTTATCTTTAGTTAATATTGTGTCAATGTAATTGTTAGTTCCAAGATAACTTTCTAAATCTTTCCTGCTCCGCGGGGCACTTGCTTGATGGGTGGTCGGTTTGGGATCGATCCCCGTCGGTGGGCCCATTTGGCTATTTCTCGCTCCATCCAGTGCACCACGACTGGTACATCAAAGGCCGTGGTATGTGCTATCCTGTCTATGGGATGGTGCATATAAAAGATCCCTTGCTGCCAGTCAAAAAGAGTAGCCCATGAAGTGGCGACAGCAGGTTTTCTTCCTCAATATCTGTGTGGTCCATAACCATATGTCTGACGCCATATAACCGTAAATAAAATGTGTTGAGTGCGTCGTTAAATAAAACATTTCCTTCCTTCCTGCTCCGCGTGGACAACTTCTGTCAGTTTCTGAATAATGTTCGCCCCTCTCCGGTCAATCTCGGCAGACACCTCCACCGTGCTGATTTCCACACCAGTTTCTAATCTGTCCACTTCACTCTTGATATTGGCCTCCAGGATTCTGTAGACTTGACTTCAGTGTCTTACATGCAGATTCCAAGGCCTGTCTGTGGGGATGTGCAGAGGGGGCACATCACCTAGGAAACAAAATACAAATTATAAATAATTACATGTATTTGTATTAAATCTGTCACCTACTATAAATTGGTTTGGTGTCATTGATAGTTTTACCCATATAACTATTCACTTGAAACTGGTGTTTCAGCAAACTGCCACGGCTCTACCTAGCAGGCGGCAAATACTGCACCAACCCCACCCCCTATTCTAAACAGTATTTGAATATTTTTCTTTCTTTCTTTGTCCTATCTTTTGATTTAAAAGTGCTCTTGTTGAACTTGTCCAGCAGGAGTACACTCTGTTACAGCTATTTCTCACTCCAGCCAGTGCACCACGACTGGTACATCAAAGGCTGTGGTATGTGCTATCCTGTATGGGATGGTGCATATAAAAGATCCCTTGCTGCTAATCGAAAAAGAGTATCCCATGAAGTGGCGATAGCGGGTTTCCTCCCTCAATATCTGTGTAGTCCTTAACCATATAACCGTAAATAAAATGTGTTGAATGCGTCATTAAATAAAACATTTCCTTCCTTCCTGCTCCGCGTGGACAACTTCTGTCAGTTTCTGAATAATGTTCGCCCCTCTCCGGTCAATCTCGGCAGACACCTCCACCGTGCTGATTTCCACACCAGTTTCTAATCTGTCCACTTCACTTTTGATCTTGGCCTCCAGGATTCTGCAGACTGACTTCAGTGTCTTACATGCAGATTCCAAGGCCTGTCTGTGGGGGTGTGCAGAGGGGGCACATCACCTAGGAAACAAAATACAAATTATAAATAATTACATGTATTTGTATTAAATGTGTCACCTACCATAAATTGGTTTGGTGTCTTTGATAGTTTTACCCATATAACTATTCACCTGAATTCATGATGTGAAAAAAGCCAAAAGCCAAACACACACACACACACACACACACAAATATTACAAAAAAAACCAACATAATTAATCTGATTCTAGTAAACTAATAGGACTTTTACTGTTCTTGAGAAATGTAAATGAAAACTTAACATTAAAATTAAAAAATGAATTGTCTCAATTTTATGAAAGAAATATATAATGAAATATCCATTGTTAATATTCTAGTCATGACAAATATTTTGTTTGTAAATGAAAAGATTTATGTGTCTATGTTGTGTTGATACTTGTTTGTGTGTCTGAACACTGAGAAATGGTACGAATACATATTAGTGTTACCTAGCAACCGTCTGGCGGTCAGTGTGTGGGGGTTTGTTAGCGAGTAGACATACTGGATGAGGGGGGTAGCGTCATTCAGTCTCTCCCCCGCCACTTGATCCCCGCCCCTCGTGTCTCACAGTGAAAGGCGACTCTGTGGTTGTTGTATCAGGGAGAAATAGTTTGAAATGTGTTACGTCATCAGGACGTGTCGCCTCTCTCTCTCTGTCTCTGTCCCTGTCTGCAGGACAGGAGTTCTGCCTTATGGGACACGTGGTTGTTAAATTGTGTGTTCTTGTAGCATGTTCATCTCATAAATATTTTATTAGTACTGCGATAATTTGTATACATTTATAATTACTGCATTGTATTGAAGCATTAAATGATAGATAATTTTGTCTGAGATTTTGTTTTCTGTTTTTTATTTCATGTCCAGCTCATATTCAGTTTAAAGTTTCAGCAAACTGCCACGGCTCTACCTAGCAGGCGGCAAATACTGCACCAACCCCACCCCCTATTCTAAACAGTATTTGAATATTTTTCTTTCTTTCTTTGTCCTATCTTTTCATTTAAAAGTGCTCTTGTTGAACTTGTATAACCGTAAATAAAATGTGTTGAGTGCGTCGTTAAATAAATCATTCCCTTCCTTCCTGCTCCGCGTGGACGACTTCTGCCAGTTTCTGAATAATGTTCGCCCCTATCCGGTCAATCTCGGCAGACACCTCCACCGTGCAGATTTCCACACCAGTTTCTAATCTGTCCACTTCAGTCTTGATATTGGCCTCCAGGATTCTGTAGACTGACTTAGTGTCTTACATGTAGATTCCAAGGCCTGTCTGTGGGGGTATGCAGAGGGGGCACATCACCTAGGAAACAAAATACAAATTATAAATAATTACATGTATTTGTATTAAATGTGTCGCCTACCATAAATTGGTTTGGTGTCTTTGATAGTTTTACCCATATAACTATTCACCTGAATTCATGATGTGAAAAAAGCCAAACAAAACACACACAATTTTTTTTTAAAAATAATAACCCACAATTAATCTGATTCTAGTGAACTAATAGGACTTTTACTGTTCGTGAGAAATGTAAATGAAAACTTAACATTAAAATTAAAAAATTAATTGTCTTAATTTTATGAAAGAAATATATAATGAAATATCCATTGTTAATATTCTAGTTATGACAAATATTTTGTTTGTAAATGAAAAGATTTATGTGTCTATATTGTGGTGACACTTGTTTGTGTGTCTGAACACTGAGAAATGGTATGAATACACATTAGTATTACCTAGCAACCGTCTGGCGGTCAGTGTGTGGGGGCTTTGTTAGTGAGTAGACATACTGGATGAGGGGGTTAGCTCATTCAGTCTCTCCCCCGCCACTTGATCCCCGCCCCTCGTGTCTCACAGTGAAAGGCGACTCTGTGGTTGTTGTATCAGGGAGAAATAGTTTGAAATGTGTTACGTCATCAGGACGTGTCGCCTCTCTCTCTCTCTGTCTCTGTCCCTGTCTGCAGGACAGGAGTTCTGCCTTATGGGACACGTGGTTGTTAAATTGTGTGTTCTTGTAGCATGTTCATCTCATAAATATTTTATTAGTACTGCGATATTTTGTATACATTTATAATTACTGCATTGTATTGAAGCATTAAATGATAGATAATTCTGTCTGAGATTTTGTTTTCTTTTTTTTATTTCTTGGCGAGCTCATATTCAGTTAAAGTTTCAGCAAACTGCCACGGCCTTACCTAGCGGCAAATACTGCACCTACCCCACGCCCATTTCTAAACAATATTTGAATTATTAAAAAAAGAAATTCTTTGATTTAAATCTTATTGAACTTGTCCAGCATGAATACACTCTATTACAGCTATTTCTCGCTCCAGCCAGTGCACCACGACTGGTACATCAAAGGTCGTGGTATGTGCTATCCTGTCTCTGGGATGGTGCATATAAAAGATCCCTTGCTGCTAATCGAAAAAGAGTAGCCAATGAAGTGGTGACAGCGGGTTTTCTCCCTCAATATCTGTGTGGTCCTTAACCATATAACCGTAAATAAAATGTGTTGAGTGTGTCATTAAATAAAACATTTCCTGTTACTCTATTACAGTGCACTAGACTTTGTTTTGCTTATGAGATGGGTTTTTTTTTTAGGGATGTGTGTGTGTGTGCGCACACGCGCAAATTTTGGTTGATGTGGGGTTTCTTTTAGTGGGGGTGTTTCTTGCTTTTGTTTTTATTTCTTTTACTGGCCTTTTGTTATTTTAGGATAGATATAGCTATGATTCTGGACATAAATATCAAATATGCAGGTGGCTAGACCCCACACTACAAGCACATTTCCTGAATATATTTTCTGGAGGAACATGACCAAACATTTTTAAAAGTTCCCTCACCACATTCTAGAACCACTACCCCCACACCTGCTATCTGTCTAGGACTGCCGTTTGTGAGTATGGATGTAGCCTCGTGGGTTCGGACACACCCACCCACCATCGAAGCTAAAACATATTTTTTTACAGGGCATTCATATCCACTGAAAAAAAAAAAAAATTAATATAGAAAACGGGTTTGCTAGGCTGATATTTAAAACCTCCCACCTCCCACCCCTCACCCCAGGTTCCGACCATGCTGTCCTGTTGAGAGAAATAAATATTTAGATCGTTTATCTTGCACGAGTGAATTGATGTTGTCCTTCCAGAACCTTCCCGAGTGAATTAATGTTGTCAATTCACGAGTACAAGATAAACGGTATTGCCCAGTAGCGAGTTGGGTACATTTATTATCCATGTGGTTCAACATAACCGAGTTAATAATAATCATACGAAGCACACGTGTAATAATAAGTGTAATGACGTAATTTTGGGAAGCGACGTCATAACATGACGCTACTTCGCCAGTCCTAGCTTAGACTGTGCATTTGAAATATGACGTCATTTCGTCATCTCGTTCTAGTTGTGGCGGAAACATTTTGAGCCAGGTCTTGTTATTCATAAAGAAAACAATAATAATATGGATAATAAAGATATTATTACACTGGCGCGAGTCGTACCGATTTTACGAAATTCGTGTATTACCCTCGCTCTCGCTTTCACAATACAAAAATCCTGACACTCGTTTCGTAAAATCAGTACGACACACAAGCTCGTATAATAATCTCTATTATTACCCATTAACAATCTTTATTATTTTATGACAAATTTTCAAACGATATTCTTGTTACAAACAAGTTTGCAAGTTGAGAAGAGACAGCGCTGCGTCATAGCTGTGACGTACGTATCGCTGATGACGTAAGTTAGTTGTTGCCATGGCTACCACCATGGAAACTATTCTTACACACAATGACTATTAACCGCCTATAGTGAAGCATTGTTTATGACGTAAAAACGTATTTGGGGAAGAGATTGTACGTCTTTTTTCTTTCCCCACTTCTCTCTGCCCATATTAGTAATAAAGTGGTCTTTCTCTTCCCTATAGATTTGTGACCTCACTCAATGTTGGGTGCGATCCAATTCAGTCGGGGGCGGGACGTAGCCCAGCTTTGGGATCGATCGATCCCCGTCGGTGGGCCCATTGGTTTATTTTCTCGTTCCAGTCAGTGCACCGCGACTGGTATATCAAAGACCGTTGTATGTGCTATCCTGTCTGTGGGATGATGCATATAAATGCATAGAAAACGTGTCAACATTACAAATTGTTTGACATCCTCAGTGTGCTCTTGTGGTGTCGTTAAACAAAACAAACTTCAGTTCGACAGTAGTGCTTTGATCATAACATTGGACACCCACTGTGGACCCATTCTGCGATTGGTTCCCCCCCCCCCCCCCCCCCCACGTTCCCAACCAGTGTTCCATGACTGGTATATCAAATGCCTTAGTATATAGTATTATAAAAATGAGCTATAATATTAGTATGCAAGAGTCAAGACAACAGGGCTAGTTCTGGCACTCGCCAAATTCGCCATTTGCGAATTTCAATAACAATTGGAAGAATTTATTTTAATTTGTAATAATTTCATTAAATATTTTTTATTTTATCACAAATTTAAGTTTAAAGGTATATTGTCACAGACCACTGACCTATTTAATGGTCTAACAAAGTATTACCTGAACAAAAATAATTTGATTTGTCCATAAATGTACTCTTCATAACCACCATGCTCCATTTATTAATGAGATTTTGTAAAACTAATTGAATTATGGCAATGGTCAATAATTCAAAAACTAAAACTGCTGAGAGGGATGAAATAGATTTCACTCCACCATGGTTCAGTTACGGTGATGCGATAGCTAGATTTGGTTTCCAACAATTAATGTAATTTTCATTTATTATCCATTTTTAGAGAAATAAGGTCCTTAAATCCTTGACAGTATGCCTTTAATATATAATTTGGCCGTATCTGCTGATCCAGTGTTAGCACCGAGACAATTATATATCAAATTATTTTGAAGCCAAACAAAACTAATATTACAATTATTGTTTAACTACTATTTTTTAGATACTGGATTGGAGGTGCAAAACAACTAATACACAATGTACATCATTTTATAAAAAAGGGTGGGATGTAGCCCAGTGGTACAGCGTTCGCTCGATGTGGGATCGATCCCCGTCGGTGGGCCCCATTGGGTGATTTCTCGTTCCAGCCAGTGCACCACGACTGGTATATCAAAGGCTGTAGTATGTACTACCCTGTCTGTGGTATGGTGCATATAAAAGATCCCTTGCTGCTAATCGGAAAGAGTAGCCCATGAAGTGGCGACAGCGGGTTTCTTCTCTCAATATCCGTGTGGTCCTTAACCATATGTCTGATGCCATATAACCGTAAATAAAAGGTGTTGAGTGCGTCGTTAAATAAAACATGTCTTTTTTTTCTTTCATTTTATAAATGATAATAAACACTGGAGCAGTAAGTAGTTTATTCATACTATTACAGCAAAATGTAATGCCATTTCATCAATATGCACAATTTTAAACAAAACTAAAATGTTTGTTTCTTTCCCAGAGATTAATTATACATGTATGTAAATATTTTATCAAATGTTTCAGCTTTGTTTACAATATTTAAATAATTATATAAAATCATAATGAACGATGAACGTACTCAAATAGACAAACAGACAGCTAGGTAATGCAAATAATATACAGGTCAGCTCAAGCAAAAGCAAATAATCGTTCTAATTCTACTGAAGCAAATAGTCTACAGGTGAAATCAGAATAAGTCTGCCATTACTGTTTAAAAGGACATTCCCGAGTTTGCTGATTTTAAGATGTTTCCGACTAATAAAATATTTCTACAATTAAAGTTACATATTAAATATATTTTCTCGATTAGAATATCAGTGTCTGTTTATTCAATGTGTTTCTGGTTGTCTTAATATTAGTAAAAAGCTCAAACTGAATTTTGTCTTCAAATAATTGCGTACGTACGAAAAATTTATATTTTAGGAAATAAATGAAATTTAACCCAGTACAAATATTAGAACGATCAGAAACATGTTTAACATATAGCCACTAATATTTTATGCAGAAAAATATATTTGATATGTAATTACAATAGTTAGTCTCTGGTAGTCGATAACATCTTAAAAATTGCATCAAACTCAGGAATGTCCCTGTAACACACCACACCGCCATTCAGCAAAAACAGCTATTATTTGACCAACTAAGTTAAAATGTACTCAAATAGCTCCTTAAGTTTACTTTCTCCCACCCAGCCCAACCCTTTCCTGGTCGGAGGGACCGATACAAGTCAACACCTGACCCACGATAGACATGTGCTACAACAGCTTGCTCTTAATGTGCACGTTAAACCCGGACCTGACCAGTCAGTCGCAAAAGTGAAAGGGTGTGCTCATGATAGGCATCCTTGAACAGTTTTCTGATGAAAGCATGCCAAAAATGTCCCAAACCCATACCATTCCCTATGTGAGCATTTCAGTTTAATTGTCCACTTTAGGAAAAAAAACCCATAAAATACAGAAATGCTTTCTCAATTTTTAATATAATTGTTTTTACGATTACATATAGCCCAGTGCATTAAAATTATTTTCTACTGTTGTTACAAGTCATGCTGCCACTTATGTAACAACAAAATGAGGTGGTGCTTTGGCTTAGGGGTGGATAACTTCCAACATTTTGAGGTCAACCTACTATATTGACTTTTTGTATGGTGGTTACAGAGTGACTACTTCCTAACTAGCATTCTAAGAATACATATTCCCTACCAGGCCCAACAATTCTTCATATCTCTGAAGTTCAAGGGCCATAACTCTGTCAAAAATGGGCAAATTTCAATGAGTCGAAACTTGATCTACAAGATAATATTTACACAAAATTTCAGCTCAATATCTCAAGGCATTGAGAAAAAAAGTTCGGGAAATTCTATATGGGACAGACGAGACAGACAGACAAAGCATATAGCTCCCTCTAGCTGGACCAGTAGGGAACTAGCAGTCATGTCATTGTTGTATTTTTCACATGATTTATTCTGATACAGAAATTACATAGACAGAATTTGCTAAATATTTAGTCAGTTAACTGAAATCAATTAACTAAACTAAATATTTCACACCATCTTAATCTTCATAGTACACTTTGTTATTAACTAGTATTCTATTTCTTACATATCCTCAAAACCCCCAGATTTTAAACAAATTTAAATCTTTTTTTCTAACTGAAACTGTATGGTACTTACAGTTAACGCATGGGCGTACATGGGGGGGTTCGATGGGTTCGACCGAACCCCCCCGAAATCGCTTTTTTTATAATTTAATATATCTGACATTATTATATTTACTCAACATAGAAATATATGCCCAATATCTCTGCAATCTATTTTGGAACCCCCCTTTTCAAAATCCTATGTACGCCCATGTAACGTAAATGATATAGAACAATCAGTTTCATTTTAAATTATACACCACAGAGCAATCAATCCATTTTGATTGTGCATTGGATGGAATGGCTGTGGTAACTTTAAATGGATATCACAAGTATGTTGGAGATTATTATGTGATACCACAATTCTCACACAGTGTTCTCTTCAATGGGTATGTAAGAAAATCAAGTTCATTATAAATATTATACAAAATGTTCACACCATATATGAAATGACTATAGTATAAATTCACCCACAACTGTATATTTTATTCATATTCCCATTATAGGGCTCTAACTAAACGACAACACCAGTGTCAAAAAAACAATTCTGATATATTGTCTTAGAGAGGAAACCTGCTACACTTTTTCCATAAGTAGCAAGGTATCTTTTACATGCACCATCCTATAGACAGGATAGCACATACCACAACCATAATATGGGACCAAGAAAAAAGTCCAGTTTTATGAACAAGTATGTTTTGTTTAACGACACCACTGGAGAATATCAATTAATTAATCATTGGCTATTGGATGTCAAACATTTAGTAATTCTGACTCGTAGTCATCAGAGGAAACCCGCTACATTTTTTCTAATATAGCAAGGGATATTTTATATGCACTTTCCCACAGACAAGAAAACACATACCACAGCCTTTGTCCACTTGTGGTGCACTGGTTGGAACAAGAAAAACCCCAATCAGCTGAATGGATCCACTGAGATGGTTCGATCCTGTGACACAAGCACCTCAATTCTGCCCATTGAATGCTCAACCGACTGAGCTAAATCCCGCCCCGCACCAATGACAACTGCTGTAGTTTCAATATGAATTGTTGTAGGTCAAGCACTGAATAAACATTAATACTACTGGTCGATGATGATGATGATAAGTTGTTTACCGTGTCCATATACCACTTGGGTTTCGAACACGCCCATCCCGAGTCCGACCTCCGATAAGATCGGTGACCTGACTCGGGATGGAGGAGGGGTGGGGTAGAGTTGAAAATGGGCAGAATTTTGAAAATAGCAATTAGTAAAAAAAGTTAATAGAATACATTTTTTAAAAAAAAGAAGAAAAAACCCAGTTACATGCCAAAAATAAAAAGAATTGACTGCTCGGCCGAATATTTATATAATTTGGAGCATTTTAGAAGGACAGTCCAAATTTAAATAAGAGAAAGAAGAGAGGATCGGACTATTTAATAATAATAATTTAAAAAAAAGTAATTTCGACATAAACTTTTGAACGCAGATCTAAAAGTTTAAAGTCCGATTGATATGTCCACATGAGTGGCCTCGTTAAGGCCGTTTGGGTGCACAGCTTATATGGACGAGATGGGTTGCATCCCGTCAAGAAAACCCCTAGATTGACAGTCGATAGACGTTGAAGGTGTAGTGCTGTGCTGAAATACAGATCTTGAGAAGCCGGATCCGTCTGAACGAGACAGAGTATCAGAGTAGGGTATAGTCCAGTCGTCATGGGTTGGTATAGTGGTGCGGACGGGCCCGACTCCGGAGGATACGAGATGGTATCACTATAAAGCAAAGTAAAGTCTAGAAAAGAGTAGTAGGGGCCGACCCCGCTTCCTATTTCTTCTTAGAGTGGGCGGTCAATCTTCCAGTGCTGCTAGGACAGGCTCGGACATGTAGAGACTAAACGCGAACAACCGTGGCAACCGTCATACGAGTCACGAAAAAACAAGTCAACATAGTCAGACGGAGAAATGACGTGGAGGCGAGGAATCTCGCTGAAAAAGAATCCAACCTGGTGGTGCAGACTGTCGAAACGAGAAGCGTTCCAGCGTTCAATCAGTTCCAATGGCCGCATACATCCCAGTAGAAAACTTCATTTCGCTGACAAAAACAACGAAATGAAGGATTCCCAAGTCGAGCACGAAAGCACGCGCAGTGTGCACCAGCGAAACAAACACGTCTTACCGCGTGGAGCTCCAGACTGGGAATCCCATTGGTCGAAGGGATCATTTTTGCTTTTTCATTTGTTGCAAAAGTCACTGGTTTAAAATTGCCGTATATAGGCTAAAAATTGTCATATAGACATTTTGCCTACAAAAAAACCCAATTTTTAAAATTGCTGTAGGTAATAAATTGTAGACAATTTGGATATTGTTTTCTTTTATGAATACTTAGCTTGACCTCAAACAATTGGTATTTCCCCCCAATGTAAGTAGACTGGTCCAAACATCCCAACAGCCAATGGGATGGCTTAAAATCTTCCAGCAAGACCTCTGCTTCCTGTTTCATTTGTACAGTCTGGACATCTTTTTTTTACTATTGTACAGGGCTTCTAGATTATGGTAGCCCCACTCCCATGGCTAGTGATATTCAATGTTGGGCTAGTAAATAACTACTATTGCCATGCCCGACAGGGCTTCTAGATTATGGTAGCCCCACTCCCATGGCTAGTGATATTCAGTGTTTGGCTAGTAAATAACTACTATTGCCATGCCCGATGGCTAGTGAAAACAATTTGTCCAAATATCAGGGCTAGCTCTGGTACTCTCCAATTGCGAATTTCAAAAACAATTAGCGAATTTTATTTAAATTTCAGGTAATAATTAATATTTTCTTATAAAAAAAAATGGGTTTCTGCAATTTTTAAAGTTTAAGAGATAATTTGTCTGACCCAGAGCTAGCTGTTTGTAAATATGAATATCCTGCTCCCACCCAAAACCAAATGTTAGTATTTTTAAGATCTATCTCCCTCTTTAGATGACATATCTGATCATTACTATTATTTACTAAAATTGTATTAACTTAAAGTAAAGTAGAGCCAGTGAATTTTTAATCGTGGCTAGTAAATGTTTTAAATCACTGATCCCATGGCTAGTGGATTTTCAAAAAAATTCTAGAAGCCTTGAAATTTAATGTAAAATCTAAGCCATCATGATTTTTCTGTTCGGTTCGTCAAGTGTTCTTTTATGTGGATTAATTTCTACCACATTTATTTTTGCGTATTGTCGCTAAGTTGCAAAGAAAAGTTCAGTTTGATCCCTGTTGGACATTCTCAATCACATAAATATACATTTTAATAACAACACTAGGCCCCCTAGTGTAATGTACTCGGATTAGTTAATGATGGGTCATTGTATACTTTACTAATCAAAACACTGTAAAAATTGTAACAAACCCATAAATACCTCATTTTAATTTTAACAATTATTGATAGTGTTTTACAAAACCAAAAAGCATGTTATCAAAACCAGCTAGATGCCTGATCTAAGAGAAACCCAAAGTTTAGAAATATAAAGTCTCCAGCTATCTTTCCAAACTTCCTTTCTGGATAGCTTCGTTAACTATGTTTCTCATGTAGTTGATGGTCTGTCTCGGGTTGTCGCTATTCACCAGCGCACTTCCCGAAATGATCACGTTTGCTCCAGCCTGAAAATACAAAAGGAAAAAGTGAACATTATGGTGTGATTTTCTTTTGTCTGTAGATCCATTATGTATTGCGTCATGAATGTTTTGCAATATGTCAACAGTAGCCCAAACCGCGAGTGTGGAAAGTTCTGCGACATCAGATGTAGCTTACATGAAAAGTATTGCGACCTTAGCTGTTATTCAAAGAGTAATAAAAATAAAAACTCTTCGAAAGCAGATGCTTTGTCCAATGTTGAACAGAGTGCTTACACTTACGTGTCTGGCATGTCTGGTTTTGATTAATATCTATAGCCTACATTTATTGGCCAGTATGCAGGTATAACATGTGCATCATCTCATACCGGTGAGCTCCAGCCCATGGATTTATCAGTGAACGCAGAGTTTACATTAGCAATCAAGGGGAAATTTACCAAGTGGTACAATGTATGCTGACATCGTGGCCAAGAACATAAAAACCCCACCAGCAAGCCTGTTGACTTAAGAATCAGTTTGATCAAACTGTTTTATTTGTAAGTAAAGTTGCTATATTATTGCGTGGATAAAGTACTGCGATGATTAGTTGTTCACAGTTTTTGCAATACTTTGTTGTTTGCAATACTTTGCTGTTTGCAAAACTTTCATGTTCTACAGTATTTAAAACACAGCCAATGGGGTGTCAACAGCTGTATTACAAAATGGGGAAATGTTATGGGGAACCTGTCCCCCTCCCCAAATTATCTGAGTGACTCTTTTTTAATCTTTCATTTTTTTAAAAATTGGTATGGCTTTTGACGATTCATGTGCCTTTTTCCCTGTTAAGACTGGTATATCAAAGGTCGTGGAATGTGCTATCCTGCCTGTGGGATGGTGCATATAAAAGATCCCTTGCTGTTAACAGAAAAATGTAGTAGGTTTCCTTCATGTCAGAATTGCCAAATGTTTGACATCCAATAGCCAATGTGATCTGGTAGTGTTGGTAGTGTTGATAAACAAAACAACCTTTTCCCGCTCCACACACCCTCCCAACAAAAACATCTATTTCTTGGACCTGCTCTTGGGTAGGGGATGTTTGTCAAGAAATAAACAAAATTAAATTCAAAATAATATCCAGGGCTCGCTTTGGCACGCGCCAAATTTGCCAATTACAAATTTCAAAAACAATTGGCGAATTTGATTTTAATTTGGCGAAATAATTTCAAGTAATAATTGATATTTTGTAAGAAAATAACTGGATTTCTGCAATTTTTAAAGTTTAATAGATAATTTGGCACAATGTTTTGCTGACCCAGAACTAGCCCGGAATATTTCTATTTTATTCAGAAAGTAAATACTGCTACACAGGACCAATCTGTATTTGGTTTTAAATTACAATAATTTTGTACATAATATAAAAATATAATCATTATTATGATACACGACTGAGCTTGTACAAACATTAGGACAATCAGAAACATCCTGAATAGAGGAAAGAAAGAAATGTTTTATTTAACGACGCACTCAACACATTTTATTTACGGTTATACACATTTTATTTACGGTTATATGGTGTCAGACATATGATTAAGGACATTTTATTTACGGTTAAATGGCATCAGACATATGGTTAAGGACAATACAGATATTCAGAGAGGAAACCCGCTGTCGCCACTTCATGGGCTACTCTTTTCGATTAACAGCAAGGGATCTTTTATATGCACCTTCCCACAGACAGGGTAGTACATACCACGGTCTTTGTTGCACCAGTTGTGGAGCACTGGCTGGAACAAGAAATAGCCCAATGGGCCCAACGGCAGGGATCGATCCCAGATCGACTGTGCATCAAGCGAATGCTTTACCACTGGGCTACGTCCCACCCCTCTTGAATACAGAGTCAAATGTATTCCAAACAAGAAATTGTATTTAATATATAATTTTAGTCATTAAAAAGGTTCTATTAGTTGATAACATTTTAATGACAGCAAACTCGGGAAAGTTTCTTTAATTTTATAAAAGAAATTTGGAACGTAGCATTCATGATTAATTTATTCATATATACTTTTTAAATATTTTTAAAGTTAATTTGAATTTTTTATTTTATTTTTACATGCATTAGGATGTACACACCACCAGTGAAACTATAAATTACGTTTTTTACTCTTTGTTTTTTAATCTAGGTTTCTAGTTTGTAAAAAACCAAAGCTTAAAGTTAATACAAACACTGAGCATGGTGCTAAACACAGAGTTCACAGAAACGTAATGGTCATGGTGATATAGGTTGTAGAAGAAAGGTTGTTTTGTTTAACGACACCACTAGAGCACATCGATTATTCATCATTGGCTATCAGATGTCAACCATTTGGTAATTCCGACATTATTGCCTTAGAGAAGAAACCCGCTACATTTTTCCATTACTAGCAAGGGATCTTTTATACGTACCATCCCACAGACAGGATAGCACATACCACAGCTGTTGATATACCAGTCGTGGCATACCGGCTAGAATGAGAAACAGACCAATGGGCCCACCGATGGGGATCGATCCTAGGCCGACCGTGCATGAAGCAAGTGTTTTTCCACAGGGTACATGCCACCCTTTCCCACGACCAACAGGAAAAGAAGGAAGGAAATGGTTTATTTAATTACGCACTCGACACATTTTATTTACGGTTATATGGCATCCGATATATAGTTAAGAGGATAGAACATACCACGGTCTTTGATGTACCAGTCGTGGTGCACTGGCCGGAACGAGAAATAGCCCAATTAGCCCACCGATGGGGATCGATCCTAGACCGACCGCGCATCAAGAGAGCGCTTTACCACTGGCTACATGCCCCCCTCAACAAGGAAAAAAAAAACGGATGTCAAAAGTTCGCACCTCAGCACATTCGTGGATGGTGGTTGGACCGACTCCGCCATCAACCTCAATATCCATGTTATGAAACTTCTCTCTCAAGAACTTCACCTGTAAATAAACAACAAATATGCATCAATGTTAAAGTAAAGTTTGTTTTTATTTAACGACGCCACTAGAGCACATTGATTTTTTATCTTATTGGACGTCACTACTACCAGCCTGTAGACCGATGGCCTAAGCATCAATGTTATGACATTCACGATCGGATCCCAGGGTGGGTACTGGAGATGTGCACAACCTCTATATACCAAAGTGCTGAAAACATTCATCATTTTAACAAATGTTAAAAAAAATAATGAATTCATTGAAGATTATCTGAACAAAAACAAGAAAAACACCATTTATTGTTTTCACTCTTGTTCAAATAAAATTTTTTAAAGTATTCATTTCTGTTTGTTTAAAAATAAGGGTTTTTTTCCATGTGTCTTCAAACACTCTAAAAACTACTAGTATGCTAAGAGAATGACAACATAGAACTTTAGCCACATGTTATCTTTTCCATCCCACAGACAGGGTAGTACATTCCACAGCCTTTGATTTGACGGTATACACTCTCAGTAGGGATAGCTCTGGGAGAGCAAAACATTTTGCCAAATTATTTATTAAACTTCAAAAACAGCACGAACCCAGTTAATTTCAAAATACAATATCAATTATTACACAAAATTATATCGCCTTATTAAAATTTGCCAGTTGTTTTTAAAATTCACACTTGGCCGTATCCGACAACTTTAAACTTTAAAGACAAAGGGGCAAATTTACCAAGCCTGTTTTAAACTTACACACGTGTAACTATGCACATTTACAGAGATGCCAAACCTAGTTTGAGTGTCATAGGAATCCAGGCCTTCAAAAATAGGAATCTCACCCCTCACCCAAAATAGGAATGTTATCAGTAATGGCTCAGGATCCTGTTTTTCGACATTTTGGTAAAGTCAAGTTTAAGGCCATACCCAAGCGTCAAACATCGGGGCAGTTTGGAAGACAGATTGCTAAACTGGTTTATTCTATACCGTCACGCTTGCTATGCTCGCTATTTGGAATCCATAAGTTTAAAGAACAAGGCAGGAAACCAATCTACGATTGTTGCAAGTGAAGAGGGAAAAAGTTCTATTTCTCCGGTATTAACAACAATTGTGCCTTCCAAAATACGATCCGACACCAAATACGCGAAATTACTATTTTCTTTTTAAAAATCAGAATTTCGAACAAGGCAATCGTAATAGTGCAATATATGCTTTAAATTCGTAATGATTCTGCCAAATTCGTAATGGTTGGCATCTCCGCATTTACCATGCTTAAACACCTGCATTTAAGAAAAATCATCCTTCGTAAATTCAGCCTAAAATATTGTTAAAGCTCTCTGTATGTGAGTAAACCTTGGACATGCAGTCGACCATGAACTTCTGTCCACCGAACCCCGGCCTCACAGTCATGACGAGGATGAGGTCAACCGTGTCCACGAACGGCAGCACCACATCTACGGGCGTATCTGGACTGACCGCCAGGCCAACCTGCAATAAGGAGAAGAAGTTTGTTTTGTTTACAGACACCACTAGAGCACATTTATTCATTTATTAAACATTTCTTTTCCTTCTTTTTATTATTCCATCTACTTTTGAACTATATTTCTATTATTTGTCCAAATTTGAGTAATAAAAGTATAAAGTTACACGCTTGCCATTTTCAGGACCTTGCATAAGCTTTGTAGGCTTACAGTTGTGAACTAATCAAGACAATTTTATCAACTTCGCTGATTTATGTAACAAGTTCATTTGTGTAGACTACAGAAGCGACTGTTTAATTCAATTCCTTTTTTATTCATAACTATATGAACAGTATAAATTAGTTAGACTTATCAGATGTTGTGATCCATTACCTTACAAAAGTGGACTGTTTCTAATCTGTAATAAATTAAACAGGCAAAGGAATTTTGATCAAAGTGGTACATCTTCGAAGATGTTTATTAAACCAGTGTTTTCCAATTTGTATAGCAAATATAAGTACCATTAGAACACACTGATTTATTAATCATCTGCTATTGGATGTTTTGTTAATTTTGACATATAGTCTTAGAAAAGAAACCTGCTACATTTTTTCATTAGTAACAAGGGATCTTTTATATGCACCATCCCACAGACAGGAGAGCACATACCACGGCCTTTGGTATACCAGTTGTGGTGCATTGGCTGGAATGAGAGATGGCTCAATGGGCCCCACCGATAGTGATCAATCTGAAACAAACATTTTACCACTGGGCTACAACCCTGGTGTAGAGAATAGAATAGAAATGTTTTATTTAACGACGTACTCAACACATTTTATTTACGGTTGTATGGTTATGGACCACACTGATATTAAGAGAGGAAACCTAATGGGCTACTCGTTTTGATTATATGCACTATCCCACAGACAGGGTAGTACATACCACAGCCTTTGATATACCAGTCGTGGTGCACTGGCTGGAATGAGAAATAGCCCAAAGGGCCCACCGATGGGGATCGATCCTAGACCGACTGTGCATCAAGCAAACACTTTACTACTGGGCTGTGTCCCACCCGCCTGCTGTAGAAAAGAAAAAGAAAAGTAACTCACTTTCATCCCAGACTCCCTGACCATGCGGATGCAGTGAGCCGGGTCTGAGGTGGCTTCGTAATGGAAAGAATACATATCAGCCCCTGCACCAGACATATCCTCCACCCACTGAAAACACAAAACACGTATCAGTCCCTGCACTAGACATATCCTCCACCCACTGAAAACACAAAACACGTATCAGCCCCTGCATCCATCCTCCACACACTGAAACACAAAAACAATACCGGATATATCCTCCACCCACTGAAAACACAGAATACATATCAGCCCCTGCACCAGACATATCCTCCACCCACTGAAAACACAAAATACATATCAGCCCCTGCACCGGACATATCCTCCACCCACTGAAAACACAAAACACGTATCAGTCCCTGCACTAGACATATCCTCCACCCACTGAAAACACAAAACACGTATCAGCCCCTGCATCAGACATATCCTCCACCCACTAAAAACACAAAATACATATCAGCCCCGGAACCGGATATATCCTCCACCCACTGAAAACACAGAATACATATCAGCCCCTGCACCAGACATATCCTCCACCCACTGAAAACACAAAATACATATCAGCCCCTGTACCGGACATATCCTCCACCCACTGAAAACACAAAATACATATCAGCCCTTGCACCAGGCAGATCCTCTACCCACTGAAAATAAAAAATACATATCAGCCCCTGCACCGGACATATCCTCCACCCACTGAAAACACAAAACACGTATCAGTCCCTGCACTAGACATATCCTCCACCCATTGAAAACACAAAATACATATCAGCCCCTGCACCAGACATATCCTCCACCCACTGAAAACACATATCAGCCCCTGCACCAGACAGACATATCCTCCACCTACTGAAAACACAAAATACATATTAGCCCCTGCACCAGACATATCCTCCACCCACTGAAAACACAAAATACATATCAGCCCCTGCACCAAATACATATCAGCCCCTGCACCAGACATATCCTCCACCCACTGAAAACACAAAATACATATCAGCCTTTGCACCAGACATATCCACTACCCACTGAAAACACAAAATACATATCAGCCCTTGCACCAGACAGACATATCCTCCACCTACTGAAAACACAAAATACATATCAGCCCCTGCACCAGACATATCCTCCACCCACTGAAAACACAAAATACATATCAGCCCTTGCACCAGACACATCCTCCACCCACTGAAAACACAAAATATGCTGATTAAAAATGATGTCATAACTCAAATTACAAGTAACAAAAACATTTATTTTGTTTAACGACACCACTAGAGCACATTGATTAGGTAATCATAGGTTACTGGATGTCAAACATTTGGTAATTCTGACTCGTAGTCATCAGATGGAACCCGCAACTTTTGTCCTAATGCAGCAAGGGATAAATTTTTTCAGACAAGAAAGCATGATCTTTGATCAGTTGTGGAACACTGGTTGGAATGAGAAAAAAATACCAATCAGTTGAATGGATCCACTCCTGCGATGCAAGAATCTCAGGTGAGTATTTAACTGACTGAGCTAAATCCCGCACCTACAAGTAACAAAATGCATATTAATTTTTGTCAAATATTTTTTAGTTTCATCACATACATGTAGGGACTCATTCTATATAGTTAATTGCACTATTTACCCCTATAACCATTAAGGGCTTTTTAGTGGCAACTCCTCCCCCCCTCCCTTTCCTGTCATGGACGGAGGAACTGGCCAAGGCCGGCTCTTGTGCCCCCCCCAACCTTGTTCTGAATTCCTGTCAAGGGGTGGGTGGGTGGGTGATAATTCAAATAAATTAAATCATAGTTTCTGGCACTCGTCTTTTTGTAGATATGGTTTTTTGACACAAGTATCTGACAAAACAAGAAATATTTTCTATTTCAATCATCTATAATTTTAAAACCATCTATAAAATTAAAGTTCTGCATTTTATTTTTGTACCATCACGTCACGACCCTGCTGACAGCTGATATATATATTGTCACTAGAAAGAATGCATGCATGCAGTGTTACATATATTACGTGACATCACATACTACCTTTAAGTTTAATTATGGAATGACGTCATCAACAGGTACCGGCCTCGGTGGCGTTGTGGTTTGGCCATCGGTCTACAGGCTGGTAGGTACTGGGTTCGGATCCCAGTTGAGGCATGGGATTTTTAATCCAGATGCCAATTCCAAACCCTGAGTGAGTGCTCCGCAAGGCTCAATGGGTAGGTGTAAACCACTTGCACTGACCAGTGATCCATAACTGGTTCAACAAAGGCCATGGTTTGTGCTATCCTGCCTGTGGGAAGCGCAAATAAAAGATCCCTTGCTGTCTGTTGGAAAAAAGTAGCCTATGTGGCAACAGCGGGTTTTCCTCTAAAAAACCCAGTGTCAGAATGACCACATGTTTGACGTCCAATAGCCGATGATAAGATTTTTTTTTAAAAGTGCTCTAGCAGCGTCGTTAAATCAAACAAACTTTACTTTTTTTACTTTCATCAAAAGGTAGCAAAGGCTATCTGCCTCCTAAATGATGAACACAATCAACCAATGAAAAGGCTGCATTACTGTCTAGAGCACATGTGCTAGACGTTATTTCTAGCACTTTTCTACTAGTCGATTGACCGGCCTCGGTGGCATCGTGGCAGGCCATCGGTCTACAGGCTGGTAGGTACTGGGTTCAGATCCCAGTCGAGGCATGGGATTTTTAATCGAGATACCGACTCCAAACCCTGAGTGAATGCTCCGCAAGACTCAATGGGTAGGTGTAAACCACTTGCACCGACCAGTGATCCATAACTGGTTCAACAAAGGCCATGGTTTGTGCTATCCTGCCTGTGGGAAGCGCAAATAAAAGATCCCTTGCTGCCTGTCGTAAAAAGAGTAGCCTATATGGCGACAGCGGGTTTCCTCTAAAAAAACCAGTGTCAGAATGACCATATGTTTGATGTCCAATAGCCGATGATAAGATAAAAAATCAATGTGCTCTAGCGGCGTCGTTAAATAAAACAAACTTTACTTTTACTAGTTGATTGAACCTTTCTAAGAAAGGGACATCTTGACCCCCTCTCCTCGAGACCTTTCATGGGAGTAGAAAGCTTTTAAACATTTGTGTTTTTTGCAAACTCTATTAAGCCCAAAGTTTAAAAAAAAAAAGAGCTATTGTCCGAACCAAATTGTTAACCAACTACGAAAAATTACTCTCCTACCTTTAATTGCCGTTAGATTTCCTCCAAAGTTTGTCCAGACAGAAATCTTGAAAAAACCATTACAATGACACAGATTCCACATACCAGATGATAACTATGTCACCTATATCGACTTCGCTGAGTGTGTATAGGGCAAAAAGCATGTAATTTTGTGCCAGCTGCCATTTTGACTTTTTTTGGAATATTCTTCTAGAGGGGTGAAAGGATAGGACTTAATCTAACAACGTCATAACATGTTATGATATAAAAGCAAACGTGATGACGTCATATTATTTATTATTAATTTTTTAATGATACCACTAGAGATCGTTGATTTCATATTAATTGTGTCACATACTTTGGAGGTTTTTACCCCTCTTGAAGAGTATTCCATAAACAAGCAACATGGCAGACGGCAAAAAAATGCATGTATTTTTTCCTATGCAATCTCAGCAAAGACGATATCGGCGACGAATGCCAGACACAACTCGGCCCGGAGGACAACTTGGCCCAGACAACTCGGCCCACATCGAGACAGTTCGGCCCACCGCGAGACAACTCGGCCCGGAGTCCAGAGACAACTCGGCACATGGACAATCTTGTCTATTGTTGAACAATATTGTTGAACAAGTGTTGCTTTTTAAATTAAAGTATTCTCACAGAAATAAAAGAAGTTTTTGTTAAATTGATAAATTGCTGATCCATTTATCTTTGAAGATAGTTTCCGCTGTTCGAATAATTTGTTTTTGTTCTACAGTCGGTGACCTAAACATTGGAGATGATCCCAGAAAAAACATGCAAAAGTTATTTATCGTTGTAACAACACGGACTTTTATCTCTATGTTCTTTTGGTGATTGGTGTTTTATTTCTTTATTATAACTATTTATGTATATGTGTTCTGTTGGGTTTTTTGCGTACATATGTGCGTATGTATTTAATGTAATAAATGTGGGAATTTGGCAAATGATGTCTTTTGCGTTATTTCTATAGTACAATACTTCTAGAAACCCATCCGACACTACGATATGCGCCTACGACATACACAATTGTCATTCTTAATGGTGACCATATAGTTAGCGGTATCAGTATAATGCATTATTATTACTATAGTACAATACTTCGACGACGGCCAACTATCATACTTAACACGCATATAATGTGTCACAGCATGCCCCATCTATCAGTCTAATAACTTGGCCCCGTGGCCGAGATGTCTGGGCCGAGTTGTCCCCCGGTCCGAGTTGTCTGGTCCCCATCGGCGACATCGTTGCAGTCTTGTGTGTGGAATATGTATATTTGTAGTGGGGGTTTTTGCGATTTGTGTCTGGACAAACTTTGGAGGAAATCTAATGGCAATTAAAGGTAGGAGAGTAATTTTTTGCAGTTGTTAAAAATTTGGTTCGGACAATAGGGATGCTTATCAAGTTATCTTAAAGGGACACACCCTAGTTACGGCTATTTATTCCATTACGGCGTTGTTTTTCGCTATTAAACCCCATTTTTCACAAATAAAATTGCACTTTACTTACATTTTATTATTTAGAATACACATTTCCATTCACCTGAAGTGCTTTTTGGTAATCCTGATGTTTGTAAAACCACGAAATGCATTTTTTCACAAGACGTTCTGTCGAGAAAAAAACATTAAGCAAGCGAGGTCCAATCTATTTTTAATGTCATAGACGTTGGTATATCACGTGACCATTATCATTTTGGTTCGGTTTGTTTTCTCGTGCACGGTTCGCGCAATCAACATCTGATTTGTTGTTGTTCATTTGTGAGATTTTTCTTCACAGTTCGTGAACATTTTCAGTAACAATAAAGTTCAGACAAGTAAGTGTCTCAATACAAAACGTTACAAACCCTTAAACCCAATAATTTTGCTAAGTCTTACGATATCTGGAGAGGGGATACAACCAGGACAGAACAGTTGGAACATGTCCAGGAGAGGTGAAACTAACGCACCCCAAGTCTGTGAAATTTGTCGTGACGTAGGCATTGTTGTGCTTCGAGCGACATCTACCGGTGACATCAGAATACTAACTTTCAAAATTATTTCAAGCAATTGGGACATGGGGATTCCCATGGTATTTATCGATATAAAACCTGCTTTTTCACTCCATTTCATAAAAAAAAGTGATCTAAGTGTGTTACAGGTTTGTAGATAACCAAATTATAATTTATTTTCGCTGGATGGAACTAGGGTGTGCGGCTTTAAATGATTGAATGAAAATTAAAACGAAAATAAGAAACCTCCGACCTGTCATATGCATAAGGAGCCAAAACCTTACCGGCTCTGCACATGGCGGTCTTCCACAGGACGGTTCTGCACAGGACGGTCTTAGTATATGCTGCAGTGACCGGTTACCAGTCGTTTGTGTACATGTGTACTAAGATATGGGGGTGGGTGGAGAGTCAGTAATAATAAAGAAAACATATGTATATTGTGGATAATACTCAATAAAATAAAAACGTGTATTTACTTTTCCCAATTAGAAAAAATGCAACAAAACACATTCTAATATTTAAAATATTACTTTACTCTTAAAACAAAATTATACGTAATTTCAAGTCACTCAGAAACCCGCAAACACTCTCCGTAATTTAAAAAAGTACTTTCTGGTTCCTTTCTTATTGAAATGAACGCCATCTTTGTGGAACTCGGCCGGGTATTGGATGTTCAGACCAATCACACGTTTTCCAAACTTTTTCCTGAGGTGTCTGTTGATGGAATTTCTCTGCTTACAATATGCTCTTGAGGTAAGCCCGGGAGATTTCTTAAAGTTTCCTCGTCTGCTAATCTCTACAAAATATACTTCTTCAACTCTGAGTCGTTTGAACGATTGCTCTACTGCGCACAATTTATCAAATATATCTTTTGGTGAACTGCTCCCAGAAATGTCATTCCAAACAAAGCGATTTTGGCCATTTCTAAGTATATATTATCGATCTCAAAACGTGTTCTCTATAAAAGGTTTAAAAGGTAGTGTCTTTGTTACTCTTTTATGTATTTCTGTTTCAATTCAATCTTCAATTTAAATGCTACGTGTGTGTATGTATATAGATGTATATAGATATTGATATAAATATATAGGTATAGGTATAGATATATAGGTATGTATATGTATATAGATATAGATATAAATATATAGAGATATAAATATAAATATAGGTATAGGTATAGGTATAGATCTACAGGTATGTATTGTGTTTGATGAAATGAATACTGAGGTGTAGCAACCGGTAATAAATATTGTTTAAACCATATCTTTAATTACAATTGTGAGCTTTAATCTCTCAAGCTATACTTGTCCAGCATTCGATGTGTATATATGTATATAGATATATTGTATATATTGTATATTGTTTCTGTATAGAATTATGTACGTGTATAGAATTATGTATGTAAATAAATTGATATTGATTTCCATGGTTGTTCACTGTTTTCTTCATTTAATTAACAGTTATCATCAATAAAGTAGCCCAAGTGCTCCCAGAGGGGTGTGTGGTTGTAGGTCATTAACTGAATTGATAACTAGAAGGTGGGGGCTGCAGAACTCGCTCTCTCTCTCTCTCTCTCTCTGATATATATCCAATACACCCGACATTGATGGTACACAGTATTTTACGCAGATATCACTCCTCTATTAGTAATAGTTAGTGAATTAAATTTGATCTACAAAAACGACGTGTCTATATACGGTAGACAAACGTATTTTACGCAGATATCACTCCTCTATTAGTAATAGTGAATTAAATTTGATCTACAAAAACAACGTTTCTATATACGGTAGACAAACATTTATATTGTCTAAAGTTAGCAATGTCCATTACTGATATAAACTGACAGAACACAACCAGTCGCACACATACTGGGCAGCGCCGTCCCGTGTAGCGCTGGCTGCAATGACCCATACACGTCACGTGACCGTCCTGTGCAGAGCCGGCTCTGCACAGGGCGGTAAGCTTTTGGATACGTATCATCATATGGAGTATGAAGGGGATCTGGACACCATGTCACTTCCATTAGAACCACCCTTGCTAACTGTAACCCTAACTAACATTATTTCAGAACTAGTGGCTAAACCTTTTCTGGTTCTGAAACCATCATGTGCATCTCCAAGAAAACTCCGGGGATATGAGGGCGGAGACAATTGACGACAGGGTGTCCGAACGTCAGGTTGGGAACAAAATGGCCATCCATTACGTCCAGGTGTAAGTAGTCGGCGCCGCAGTCAATGAATCGTTGGCATTCTGACGCTAGATTTGACAAGTCTGCGTTTAAAATCGAAGGAGCGATTTTGCAACAACTTCCACAGGAGGTCGCCATTGTTGTTCATTTTATGCGTTTTCAGTCCGGAATTTGAGAAGCACCAACGTTTTCTTCTTTGTTATTAGGATACTGATGCATAAAAGAAACGCACTCATTGCACGGGAGCGGGAAAAGTGTACGTTTTATGATATATATTTTAAAGGAAAGAGTTGCTTTATCTGTAATTTAGTATTCATTTGTTATATTTTTTTAGTTGATAGTTTGTTTGTTTGTTTGAATGGAAGGTTGCGTAGTGAAATCAGTTTTGGTGAGAATAAGCATTCGATCAGTTCTAAAGCATATCAATATTTATAAACAGACAGTTGTTATTCAAATAGCTACCTTTGTATTGGTATTTCTTCGCTTCATATGATCACTAAACTGGCTGCTATGTAGTAACGTTCGCCAAGAACTGTAGCATGCATCAAACGTAACCTGTTTGGGTGAGTGAAAATTTGAAAAAAACATGTACTATAATTTATAAAAATTATTTAAACTATTTTAAGGCAATTTACTGCATTACGAAATGCATTAGTTATACGGAATGGTACTTACGCTTGTGAAGTTGCATGTATCCGCGGATGCACCATAAACATAATATTTATAAACTGTTCATATGTTATAAAACATTTCTATTTTATAACCAACCAACAAGAATTAGTACACTCTAGTTTGTGTGACGCCAGTGCACCACGAATGGTATATGAAAGATCATCTCCCTGGGGGGGGGGGGGGGGTGGACTCCAGTGGTGGGCGTGTATGGGGGGGGTGCGCATTTAGGGGTGGGCAGTTTCGGCCGTGGGGTTGACTTGGGCCCTTTTCACCTCCCTTTCGATTGGTCACACTCAAGTTCCGATTATGATTGGTGTTTTTCCTAACTCAAATAAATAATCTTCTCTGTTAGGCTTGGGATCAACCTCTTTCCTTATAACCTCTAAAGGGCTAATATGATATAAATTAAAAACATAATTTTTTTTTGGATTAATTTAAATAAATAATTAATTTTTAGAAATGCTTGCTCTAAATTTTGGCGCTTTATGCTATATTTTTCAACGAGTACTGTAAATAATTAGATTGCACTTTCTAAATTATAAAAATTGTCTCCCAAAATTAATTTCTGTCCCAGGTCGGATCCCTGGACAGAGATCGGACCCGTGGTATGTGCTATCCCATCTGTGGAATGGTTCATATAAAAGATCCCTTGCTACTAATTGAAAACGTAGCGGATTTCCTCTCTAAGAGAATGTCAAAATAACCAACTGTTTGTCATCCAATAGCCGATCATTAATAAATCAATGTGCTCTAGTGGTGTCGTTAAGCAAAACAAACTACATGTATAATTATTTTGTATGACAGTAGTTCTTGAGTATACACAAGATAAATTATGAAATCGAGGTTATGACCCCCATTCATTTCCGGAATATCCAAAATGGCTGCTACTGAGTTGTTGCAGTTAATAGATCACGAAATTCCAGACGGAAGACAGACGTTACAGGATAGTTATGGAAATCTTGAAAAAGTTGCACGATATTGTGAAAACAATTATGTTCAGGTATACAGTAATAATTAAATAAATAAAATCCAACATTTGCTATTTTTTTCAATAATGTTATCTTCTAGCTGACACCCCAAAGGCGGAAGTAATATTCACACAATAACCAATTAGTCACATTTTACCAAACTACGAAAAACACCCAATGATTAGATCCTGTGAAATAAATTAAAACCATTCAGATAGTTTAGGGTGCTTATATAATCAGAGAATGAATGCTATATGTAGATTTATTGTGATGTAGAACTTTGTATAAATCGGTGCTGTCAAGTTGGCATACAACAAGCATTTTTTTAACATACTTTTTTATGACTTTTATAATGTAAACTGAAGTAAATGGACCTAATTAGAAGAAAAACAAACAAAATGTAATAATATTTCATCACAAATCTTGTTCAGCGTACATGTAAACATGACATGTCAATGGATATTCCAGAGGCCAATTTCGAAAATTTGCTAGAAAGTGTCCCCTCCTCACCAAAGCAAGATATAATACTTTAACAAAAAACTAAAATTAGCACAGTTTTCTGTGTTATCTTAGCTAGTTATCCTCCAAGTTTTAATGTGTTTGGTTAAACTGTGTATTTTTAATTATTAACCTTTAGACTACTGGATTAATTTTTAACAAAAACCACGTTGAGTGGGTACAAGTTTATAATTTTTACTCACATATATTCACTTAAATGTTTTATAAAAACATGAAATAAAGTTCATATATTAATCGGTAAGTATTATTTTCGTGTCTTTTTTTGTAATTTTTATTATTTTAGATCGGCTAATGGTGATTAAAATTAGGCAAAAAATCTAAAAAGTTGCGTTTACTTACGGGTATTTGTGGCCAGCTGTCCAGTATTTATGTCCATTATTCCCGATAACAGTGGTTTTCTGACCAGAATTATTTTTAAAACCCGAACAAAGATTCATATTGCAATATTTGGTAATTTTCGTTGTTGGTAAAACGATCAAATTTATTATCAAATTAGCTGTCACAATCAGCTATCGATCCCTGAAAATGACTGCGATGTGCCGCCATTGTTGTCAAGCGAAAATACTTGCTGAAAACCACTTTTTGAACTCAAAATTTCAAGGTATTTTCAATTGAAAAAATCAAAACAAAAGCCACCATTTTGAAAAAAAATCTTTTTTCTTTAATTATATTTCCATTTCCGGTGAGTGTCGTGTGCAAAACGGCGGGAAATATGAATTGGGGAATGCACTGTATACAGTGTACAGTATATCGACTGACGTGACGTGACGTCGGGCGAGATATCTCGCCTGCAGTAGTCAGAAGGTTAAGCAAATTGTTCTCCATCCCACACTTGAGGACAAAAATGTATGTTTTAAATTTTCACTACTCCACATAAATAAAGATGATATAAAGATGAAAATCTAGTTTGTATCCCTCACTAGAGACTGTATACCCCCCACACACACACACACACACAAACACAGTTCAAATATCGTTCCTACAGGCCTGTACAAATGTGGACAATATGTAGAGGCTGACGTTAGGAGCCAGTTCCTTTTATTTTTAGGATTTTGTAATCACGATTTTAAACCAACTGTATCAGCTAGTTTGCTCCACATACTGACATAAAACACATTTGTTATTATATATTGGAATAAAACAAAAATAATTACAATATATCCAGTATTGTTTTCTTTAATCATTCATGAAGGAAGAAGGAAGTCCTGGTGAAAATATATTACAGGTAAAACAAAACAAAATAATATATGATGCTGATTGCAAGTGCTAACTATTGTACATTTTGCTTTAAATTGCTAGATGCCAAAAGTGATTAAGTATATTATTTTATGGTAACAGTCAAAAATTAGACGACCAATTGTTTCAACCTCTGTCAAAGGTAGCAGGCTTTCTGCCAGAACATAATTCAAGGGTACGTAATACAAACTAAATATATTCAAAGGCATATATTGGGTAGTTATGGGTTTGAAATGTTGTTTTATTGGACATTTTATTTAATGCACTTTTACAAATTTTAAACAGCAATTATCTTCCTATAATCTATCTTAAAAATTAAAACAAAACATATCCATTAATTTCCGAGATTTTCGAGTACATACATGTAATTTTACCTGCGTTCCCTCTAGCAGAAACCCAGGGTAGGGAACCAATTATTTGGTGTAGAGTATTTTTAATTTGACATAAAGAAAGCTTTGAAAAGTGCAATTTTATTATGCTTTATTAGTGGACATTAGCTTTAAAACTAATTAACCATCATTAATTCTGGCCAAAGTAGGCCTACATATGTTGCTCCTGCCAAAGTGTTAGCATTTTAATTTTAATGACAATATACTGAACTGACGATAAACATTGTTAGCTAAACGTTAAACGCAATCTGATTAAAATCAGGTCCACTGGCCTGTACTGGAAAGTAAAGATCCAAATAGAGCTGATTTTAATCAGATTGCGTTAAACGTATCAATTCATGTTTTGAAGCTGTTTTGCAACTAGAAAGACGTTAGTATGAAGTCGTTATGGGCTGTCGGTGAAAATTAATTTACAGGTAAATAAATGTGAACTATAAATATTCATATGTGAACAAATTGCAATACCTTTATTTAATGTATATCTTAAGTACATTCTTGTCTTTCATTTTCACATTGTAAATATACCAAGTTGTCATGTTTATGTATTACATTTATACTTTTGGTTTACCACTGTCACACTGAAAACATTTGGCCCATAACTCTATTTAGTCAAATATTAGGCAAAATCTAGACTGGAAATGATTTATGCTTATTAAATCTTTTTTGCAATTTATTTATTTTATTTTTGGCATCAATCAGTCTTGTTTATAATAGCAATATGTATGCAAGTTTGAGATTCTGTGTGCGCTATGAAAGAAACAATCTTAAAATTAGTGGCGAGAATTTCAAAAGTTATGTCCCTTGGTATAAAAATCCCGGTCAATCATAATTACTTTAATAAATCAATTCTTTTACTTACGATGGTTTAAATTTATGTTAGTGACATAAATCGGTTCTTTAAAATACTGCACATAATAACATATACATATAAATGGTGTTTATGGCTGATAAAGGGTTATAAATTGATAACCTATATTTGGAAAAATAATTTTACCACTTTTAATTTGCAACTAAGGTGCTAGACTCACGTAAACAAATTTATTCATCATTCTAGTTTACGAACACTACCGATGTTTAATGATTAAGTCGGCCGTTAATGACTGTAAAGCCGTAATCGACATGTAGGTTTTCGGGGTCGCGTTTTTGGCAAAATGATAAAACGCATTTAGAGTTGCGGCCCTTTGCTTGGTGGTTGCTAGTCAAGTGTTACGCATTCGGTGTGAGACTCAAGCATTTGAACGTTGTGTCACGCTCTCACGCCGGTACATAATTTTCTCATGCATTTTAAACATAGCAAATTGTTTTTATTACATATATATTTTTTGTTGTTCATTTGATCTCAATGACCGACAAACAAGCCTGCAACTGCCGGCCAGCCCGGTTAAGCAATGTAAGACATTAAAATCATATATAATAGGTGTCCACATTGTTTATTAGTCAGAATCTCAAACCTTGACCAATTGTCAGCGTGCATATTTTTTGCGCCGGTTTATTAGGATTCACGATGTTGGACTCGATCGGACCAGACAAAATTTCACTCCTTGTGAAAGTTCCAACTTGAAAGCTTTGATAAATGCACACGGGTCAGCATGACCGATGTATGGAAGTTAAATTTCCAGCAGTTGGATCATACTTCTAGCCTGAGTACTCGCCCGTTTGAGAGCTAGACGGACATTTTGATGGTTATGCTTTCTCTCTTATCGAGAGATAAATCTATTATCTAAAGCGTAAATAAGGGATTTGCTGCCTACCACCAGGTAGCCAAAGATTTCTGCTCTAGTATATAGCAATAACTCTATATTTGACACTAAATGCCTTTATTTTGATCATTAAGTTCGCCAGTAACAAATCTTTCGCATAGTAGGCCTAACCACAAATATATATACTACAGGAAGAAACCCGACAACACCCCTTTTCAATAATGTTCTGGTTAAAATATGTATACACAGGGCTTCTAGATTATGGTAGCTAGTGATATTCAATATTGGGCTAGTAAATAATACTATTGCCATGCCCAATGGCTAGTGAAAAAAAGAAGTCAAATGTTACAGTTAAGTTGATTTTGTAAATATGAATATCCTGCCCCCACCCCAACGTTAGTGTTTTTAAGCTCTATCTTCTATCTCACCCTTTAGGTGACATATCTGATTATTACTATTATTTAGTAAAATTATATTAACTTAAAGTAAAGTAGGGCTTGTGAATTTTTAATTGTGGCTAGTAGATTTTTTAAATCACTGATCCCATGGCTAGTGGATTTTATACAAATTCTAGAAGCCCTGATACATGTAAGTTTGGTGTAATTAGAACATTATTGAAACGGAGTGCTGTCGGGTTTCTTACTGTAGTGTGTGCATTAGTGATTAATATGTAAAATATAGAGTTGTCTTACTGAGAGCAATCAGAACTGTCCAAATGTCCGTCTAGGTCGAACAGCAGAGTACTTGGGCTAACCGGTCATTATGACTGCAATTAAGAAAATGTCCACAGAAAAAAAACATGCTATTGAAGGGGAAAAAACCTGAATAGTCCGAGGCGAAAAAGTGCCGTGGAGAACTAAAACTCCATGACATTGCCAGTTGCCGTGGGTAATTGCAGGTGTTGTGTACACATTTAATTTTTTTTTCTTCTTCTTGTTGTTCCAGTCATCAAATAAACGTGACGCACTGGATCTCACCAAGAGTTACACGACTCACTCGCTAGCCAGCGTCGCGTACCAGATCAACAGCCTAGCGACCAACTTCCTCAAACTGCTTGATCTTCAGCAGAACCAGTTGGCGGAGATGGAGTCAAGTGTCAATCATCTCTCACAGGTTGGTTAAAGGCTGTGGTGTGTGCTGAACTGTCGGGGTTTTTGTTTAATGACACCATTAGAGCACACTGATTTATTAATCATTAGCTATTGGATGTCAAACATTTGGTCATTTTGACATAGTCTTAGAGAGGAAACCTGCAATATTTTTCCATTAGTAGGAAGGGATCTTTTATATGAACCATCCCACAGACAAGATAGCACATACCGCAGCCTTTGATATATTAGTCGTGGTGTACTGGCTGGAATGAGAAATGGCTCAATGGGCCCATTGATGGGGATAGATCCCACACCGACTGCGCATCAGGCAATCGCTTTATCTCTGGGCTATGTCCTGCCCCATACAAGTTGTAGAGCTTGAGTGTAAGAATCTGTCACAGCAGTTTGGAAAGGTTTTTGTTGGAGGCGAAATGCTCACCTAATACAAATTTGAGCCTGTCTATGGTCATTTTAAACCGATAACTTTTGTAATAAACAAGGGTGCGGCGTAGCCCAGTGGTAAAGTGCTCATCTAATGCGTGCTCATCTGATGCGTGGTCAGTCTTGGAATCGATCCCCATCAGTGGGCTCATTAGACTATATCAAAGCCTGTGGTATGTGCTATCCTGTCTGTGGAATGGTGCATATAAAAGTTACCATGCTACTAATGAAAAAAATGTAGCAGGTTTCCTCTCTAAGACTATATACCAAATGTTTGATAGCAGCTAATGGCTTTTTTTTCTCAATGCCTCAAGATATTAAGCTGAAATTTTGTGTATAGCGTTTTGTACTGTTACAGATGAGGTTTGAATTTCATGACGATATACCCATTTTTGGCAGAGTTATGGCCCTTGAAATTAAATATCAAACTTTGTTGGAACCGATTGGAGACATGTATTGCTTTATCAGTACTGTCAGAATGCTTGTTTTATTTAGTTTAGATGGTCAGTCTCTTGTTTTGTTTTTGTAAAAAAAAAAATTCTAAAAATTTAATGATTCAAAAATGTGAATTTTAATTTCAAGTGAGGTGTATGTTATTTTCAGATTGTCAGCATTCACAAAGAAAAGGTGGCAAGGCGTGAAATTGGTATTTTGACGACAAACCGAAGCACATCGCGACCTGTTGGGGTGAAAAGTGGTATTATCTTCCCCGAGCAGACAGAGCGACCAATCAAATACATGCGCAAACCTGTCGACTACACCGTGCTGGACGAAGTTGGACATGGAGTGAGAGTAAATGTTTATATTCATGTTATAACCTGACCTGTTTAACCTGCTTGCGGTTTACCCCCATTTCAGTAAACATTTTTCTTCACTGGATTATATAGTGTTTTCTTTAGCTTCTTTTAGCATAGTGTGGCACCATGCCTCAATAGTCTAGCATCATCTTACCTTAAGTAGCGTCTTTTTCAATAATTAATTCTAAAATCGCCTTTATAAAACACTCAGAAATGTATTATTAATTAATTAAATTTGTATATTCATGTTATAACCTGACTTTTCCGAGCTGTTTTATATTTCCCCCATTCCAGTGGAGGACTAGCTCTGGGTGAGCAAAAACATTTGCCAACTCGTCTATTTAACAGGGGTGGGAATTCTCCTCGGATCAGCTGTTTTCCCTGTCTTGGAACATTGCGTTTCCTTGCATTTTAATTGTCCTTTCCTCCAAAATGTGTCAGATGGCACAGATTTTAACCTAGGATTTCACAAATTTCTGGGACCCCTCTAGATTTCCTCTTTTTTTTTACAGTTCACCAATTCCCACCCCTGATTTAAACTTTAAAAATTGCAAACACCCAGTTATTTTCTAATAAAATAACAATTATTATATGAAATGTATTCGCCAAACTAAAATACAATTTGTCAATTGTTTTTAAAATTCGCAGTTAGCAAATTTGGCGAGTGCCAGAGCTAATCCTGTAAAGAACATTTATTCTTCAGTGTATAAAGATACAGTTCTTATCAATCAATCGGTCGTTCATTTAATTTGTCCTTGCATCCACGGAAGGTTCTGGCAGATCTGGCATGGAAATGTTTTCAAGTTCCATGGGAAATTAGGGGATACATACAGATATACATGCATTAAATACATTGCTTTGTAATTTGTATTGCCATTCATTCCACTCCATTCCATTCTATTCATTATATACATTTGTTACTAACATTATACAGACACACATACACAAACACACACCAGTTGGTGTGAAGCAAAATAAAGGTACATGTAATAAATAGATCAATAAATAGAGGATTCATCACAAGTGAATTTTAATATGGAAAATATCCGAGTCGCAGCTCTGACGAGACAAAATATCAATTAACTAGATGATGTTGATATTTTACATATTTAAAAAACATGAGTAGCGAATTCTATTTATCCTATAACACTTCTAAAATAAAATTTCCATTCGATATTTAGTAAATTACAATACTAAAGTCACGTCCATCATTGATTTGACGTCATCACGATTAGCACAAATTAGTTTGACGTCATGCATTTTAACTAAATCGTTATGTTCATGTATACAGGTCTTGTTGGTTTCTAATCAAATGACCCATTGACAGCAACTAGAGACCGTGTAAATTTGCATATACCTTTAAATCTGCATACCATTATTAACCGGATTAATACACTAAATTATCTTATGGGTTTATGACATGAATATCATGGGTAAGTTATAGGATAATAGATTATCTATAATACCCTAAGTCACGTTTTTCTTGTACCAAAATATTATTTATCAACTCAAATGGCCAACTTGTAAGGGTAAGAATTCACTGATAAAAAAAACTAATACGATTCAAATGCAATAATTTTAAATAAATTAAAGAAAACTTAATTAATATTTGCATTTCTTTTAGTTCAGTATATTATCAGATTGTAATGATGAAAGTTCTAAAAAAAAAAAGGTAACAGAAAATGCCTTCAATTTAGTTAATAACAGTGTGTATAAACTGTGTATTCTATTTTCCAGCTGCACACCGCCGGTCCTAAACCAGTCCGCACTCCGTCAATCAGCAGTCAGGGGTCACATGCTCCAACCACGATGCCGCCCACACCACCAGTGTCAAGATCAGGGTCGATATCGGGCAACTCGTTATCAGGGACACTAGGCAGGTCACAGGCTGGTCACTATCGATCAGTAGCACCACCTATTGCCCCGCCTTCTTTGCCAGGTAATGTTGACCTACAGCAGAAACTCGGTGTTAAAATACAGTAGACAGTAGTGCTGTCTTAACCAGATTCAAGGGTGACTGATGTAATATACTGATTATATATGGATTAGTGATATCGTTAAACAAATACAGTGAAACCTCTCTAAACCGGACATCCAAGTAAAAAGTCTGGTTTTAAGAGGTATCCAGTTTAGAGAGGTTCTCTTCTGTACAGATATTTCAAAGGGACCGCAAAAAAAAGTCCGGTTTTGAAGGAATTCCGGTTTACAGAGGGTCCTTTTTTGAGAGGTTTCACTGTACAAAGTTTAATTAAAATTCAAGCACGCTGTCCTGGGTAAACACCTCAGTTATCATATCTGGGCTGTCTTGTTTGGGGCAGTGGATTAGTGGTTTGTGGTTAGTGAGACAGAAGTTGGGTTAGTGGTCTTGCACCACCCCATTGTGTTGTTAAAGCCCGCTCTGTGTGGGAGCCAGTACCAGGGTATTAAGATTCAAGCACGCTGTCCTGGGTAAACACCTCGGTTATATCTGGGCCGTCTTGTTTGGGGCAGTGGATTAGTGGTTTGTGGTTAGTGAGAGAGAAGTCGGGTTAGTGGTCTTGCACCACCCCATTGTGTCGTTAAAGCTCGCTGTGTGTTGGAGCCAGTAACAGGGTATTAAGATTCAAGCACGCTGTCCTGGATAAACACCTCGGTTATATCTGGGCTGTCTTGTTTGGGGCAGTGGATTAGTGGTTTGTGGTTAGTGAGAGAGAAGTCGGGTTAGTGGTCTTGCACCACCCCATTGTGTCGTTAAAGCTCGCTCTGTGTGGGAGCCAGTACCAGGGTATTAAGATTCAAGCACACTGTCCTGGGTAAACACCTCAGTTATCATATCTGGGTTGTCTTGTTTTGGGCAGTGGATTAGTGGTTTGTGGTTAGTGAGAGAGAAGTTGGGTTAGTGGTCTTGCACCACCCCATTGTGTCGTTAAAGCTAGCTCTGTGTGGGAGCCAGTACCAGGGTATTAAGATTCAAGCACGCTGTCCTGGGTAAACACCTCAGTTATCTTATCTGGGTTGTCTTGTTTTGGGCAGTGGATTAGTGGTTTGTGGTTAGTGAGAGAGAAGTCGGGTTAGTGGTCTTGCACCACCCCATTGTGTCGTTAAAGCTTTCTCTGTGTGGGAGCCAGTACCAGGGTATTAAGATTCAAGCACGCTGTCCTGGGTAAACACCTCAGTTATCATATCTGGGCTGTCTTGTTTGGGGCAGTGGATTAGTGGTTTGTGGTTAGTGAGAGAGAAGTCAGGTTAGTGGTCTTGCACTACCCCATTGTGTCGTTAAAGCTCGCTCTATGTGGGAGCCAGTACCAGGGTATTAAGATTCAAGCACGCTGTCCTGGGTAAACACCTCGGTTATATCTGGGCCGTCTTGTTTGGGGCAGTGGATTAGTGGTTTGTGGTTAGTGAGAGAGAAGTCGGGTTAGTAGTCTTGCACCACCCATTGTGTCGTTAAAGCTCACTCTGTGTGGGAGCCAGTACCAAGGTGTGAACCGAGTACTTATCAGCCTTAATGCTAATGGCGACCCCTGCAATTGCCCACGGCAGTCGGCAATGCCTGGGAGTTTTTCATTCTCTACAGCGCTTTGTTTAGCCATGGACATTTTCTTAATTGCAGGGATTGTATGTTATAGCTACCATTATTATATAAGATTTAGTGAAATATCTTAAAATATCAGTGAAATAAAAGTGTTATCAGTCACTCGGTGACGATAACACATTTTAGAGTGAAAATTTCACTATTTCACTCTAAAATGTGTTATCGTCACTGTAGATAGTGTTATCTTCACCAAAGCCGGAACTATTTTGCTGCTGGCATTTTAAAAATAAAGGTAAATTGCCAAAAGTTATATAATAAATAGAAAATTTCATATTTTTTGTCAAATATGATTTATATCTCATCTTGTGAAGTTTGCAATCATATCACACTTGTCGTGCAAGCGCGACTCGTGAGATATGATTGCAAATTTCACTGGATCAGATATAAATTATATTTGACAAAAAAACATGAAATATCCTCTATTTTCACTGAGGAGCATGTTTGAACCCGAATAGGATACAAGTGTGAAATTACATGAATTGTGCAATAGCACAAAAATAAAAACCATCAATAGGAATATGCAAAAATAGTTTTTCTTTTCCACATTACCTGTACTCAAGGATGCACTTGTTCCAGTTTTTTCTTAATCTATAATAAATAGGGTTTTTTTCTGTTCTTAGGTTCAAATCCCTATGGCCAAGGTAACCAACAGCATTACCCAGGAAACTATGCCCCTACTATGATGGGCACTATCCATACCCCTACACCCACAGCTGTGGGAATATCACGACCCATTTCTCAAGGCATGGGCTACCCACCTGCTCCAACAATGGTACAGTCTACACCACCATTATCGTACCAGGATTCAGTGGGTAAGTGTTTGAGAAATCTCATTGGGGGTACATTTTCTGGCGCAAGTCAGTCTGTGCCCCCAGTTAGCATGTTTGGTCATTAATTTGATATAAGCACATTAAATTCCGACATTTGATCTGACAATCTTATGTGGATTTACGTACGTATACATACATACATACATAACATACATACATACATACATACATACATACATACATACATACGTCCTTTTTTATGGATGCCTCAATTGCTCCGAGCACATCGTGGTTAGTCTTGCAATTTGCGGGCGATTCAGTGCCACAGGTTCAAGTCCCAGCAACGGCATGGGAAATTTTGTGAGGCCAGAAAGGATTTAATTATCCCCTGCGCCAGTGCGTTAATATCTATGTATTTAACAGTCAACCTCGACATAAATACAATATATAGATATTTATACAGCAATACGTACATACATACATACATGCATACATACATGCATACACACATACATACGTGTTTAGAGAAAAGAACAGTGTTATTTGTTTTGTTGTTTTTAAAATTTCTGTTTGTGTATTTTGCAAGCATGAAGGATAAGCTTTTTAAGATATGTCATCTTAGTTAAAATAAAATGATGCCTTGTAGCATAGTTACACATATATGTCATCTTAGTGAAAATAAAATGATGTCTTGTAGCATAGTTATAAGATATGTCATCTTAGTTAAAATAAAATGATGTCTTGTAGCATAGTTATAAGATATGTCATCTTAGTTCAAATAAAATGATGTCTTGTAGCATAGTTACAGAGATATGTCATCTTAGTTCAAATAAAATGATGTCTTGTAGCATAGTTATACAGATATGTCATCTTAGTTCAAATAAAATGACGTCTTGTAGCATAATTATACAGATATGTCATCTTAGTTCAAATAAAATGATGTCTTGTAGCATAGTTACAGAGATATGTCATCTTAGTTCAAATAAAATGATGTCTTGTAGCATAGTTATACAGATATGTCATCTTAGTTCAAATAAAATTATGTCTTGTAGCATAGTTATAAGATATGTCATCTTAGTTCAAATAAAATTATGTCTTGTAGCATAGTTATAAGATATGTCATCTTACTTAAAATAAAATGATGTCTTGTAGCATACATGTAGTTATACAGATATGTCATCTTAGTTAAAATAAAATGATGTCTTGTAGCATACATGTAGTTATACAGATGTGTCATCTTAGTTCAAATAAAATGATGTCTTGTAGCATAGTTACACAGATATGTCATCTTAGTTAAAATAAAATAATGTCTTGTAGCATAGTTACACAGATATGTCATCTTAGTTAAAATGAAATGATGTCTTGTAGCATAGTTACACAGATATGTCATCTTAGTTAAAATAAAATGATGTCTTGTAGCATAGTTATAAGATATGTCATCTTAGTTAAAATGAAATGATGTCTTGTAGCATAGTTATAAGATATGTCATCTTAGTTAAAATGAAATGATGTCTTGTAGCATAGTTATAAGATATGTCATCTTAGTTAAAATGAAATGATGTCTTGTAGCATAGTTATAAGATATGTCATCTTAGTTAAAATGAAATGATGTCTTGTAGGATAGTTATAAGATATGTCATCTTAGTTAAAATGAAATAATGTCTTGTAGCATAGTTATAAGATATGTCATCTTAGTTAAAATGAAATGATGCCTTGTAGCATAGTTACACATATATGTCATCTTAGTTAAAATGAAATGATGTCTTGTAGCATAGTTATAAGATATGTCATCTTAGTTAAAATGAAATGATGTCTTGTAGCATAGTTATAAGATATGTCATCTTAGTTAAAATGAAATGATGTCTTGTAGCATAGTTATAAGATATGTCATCTTAGTTCAAATGAAATGATGTCTTGTAGCATACATGTAGTTATACAGATGTGTCATCTTAGTTAAAATAAAATGATGTCTTGTAGCATACATGTAGTTATACAGATGTGTCATCTTAGTTAAAATGAAATGTCTTGTAGCATACATGTAGTTATACAGATGTGTCATCTCAGTTAAAATGAAATGATGTCTTGTAGCATAGTTATAAGATATGTCATCTTAGTTAAAATGAAATGATGTCTTGTAGCATAGTTATAAGATATGTCATCTTAGTTCAAATGAAATGATGTCTTGTAGCATACATGTAGTTATACAGATGTGTCATCTTAGTTAAAATAAAATGATGTCTTGTAGCATACATGTAGTTATACAGATGTGTCATCTCAGTTAAAATGAAATGATGTCTTGTAGCATAGTTATAAGATATGTCATCTTAGTTAAAATGAAATGATGTCTTGTAGCATAGTTATAAGATATGTCATCTTAGTTGAAATGAAATGATGTCTTGTAGCATAGTTATAAGATATGTCATCTTAGTTCAAATAAAATTATGTCTTGTAGCATAGTTATAAGATATGTCATCTTAGTTCAAATAAAATTATGTCTTGTAGCATAGTTATAAGATATGTCATCTTACTTAAAATAAAATGATGTCTTGTAGCATACATGTAGTTATACAGATATGTCATCTTAGTTAAAATAAAATGATGTCTTGTAGCATACATGTAGTTATACAGATGTGTCATCTTAGTTCAAATAAAATGATGTCTTGTAGCATAGTTACACAGATATGTCATCTTAGTTAAAATAAAATAATGTCTTGTAGCATAGTTACACAGATATGTCATCTTAGTTAAAATGAAATGATGTCTTGTAGCATAGTTACACATATATGTCATCTCAGTTAAAATGAAATGATGTCTTGTCAGGGTTTCAGCTGGAAAATTTTCATTAATAGCCAAAGTTGTAGCCAAATGTTTACTTTTATAGCCACGATATAAATTTTATAGCCAAAAGAGCGGATTGAAAATTTTAATATTTATATTTGTGTAATTTATTCTCAAATTCATGTGGTGTATTTGTCCTAGTGAGCAATACATTTGTGATTCTTCGTACGATCAACAAGCCTATCGCCGATAGTATCGCTATCGGTGGTCGAAATGTCAACCAGGTACATGCCGTCATAATTATCTTTAGTTTCATCCTCAGTAGTGGCGGCGCAAGTTTCAGTTGAGGTCTCACTACACAGATCACTTCCGGGTGAGAGTTCATTCATCACGGTCCACTATAGTTCCTAATTGTGACACATGTTATGGTTCACATATTCACTTCTAGGAAATGGTGAAGAATTAAAACAATATGTATGTTTAATGGTAAGCCTTCTGGCTGTATTTTGCCCATGTTATTTTGTAATATTGTGCATCGACCTTTTGGGACATAGGTATATAGCGCAAGTGACAGCCGGAGTGAATCGGTTAATGAACCACCTGTTCGGACCGGTACTACTGCCAGATGCGGTCATATAGCTAAAAACTGAGACTGAAATGTTCTCAATTTTGGAGTGAAAATAAATGCTTGTATAATGTATGTTCACAATGGTGTATGTTGTTAGTGCCAATGAGAACCCGTTCTATGGGCAATCTTCGCTTGAAGTTGGGCAGTTTAACATGGGTTTCAATGGCAGATGACATCTGTGTAGTGAGACCTGATTCGTTGATGTCGGTGTCAGCCATGTGGACTTCCCGAACGGGTAGAAGCATATCTGTTATTTGTACCTGAGATTTCGAATCGCGATCCCGTTTGTACTTGGTTGGTCGCGGCATTGTGTTGTAATCACTGGCGGTCCCGCAACGCTTAGCATCACCATGTGATAACTGTGATTAAAGATCGCATTTGAACGAGCGTTTGATTTACTAGAACAATGTTTTAAAATTAAACCTGAACAATGATAAAAAATGCAAATTATCTTGGTAGATAAAACAATATAATTCGGTGTGAAACTTAAATAAAAAATTGTGGACCCGCATATCTGGCGTTTTAATAGGTTATACCGAGCTTACGCAAACTGAAATAAATATATTCATACGAATGAAGTACTCGATCGAACAGAGCCCTGTATGTAGATTTTATTCGTGAGGAATCGTTAACGATTTGATTGGTTCACGATTCACTGCATCCACATTTTATTTTATTAAGGGCAAGGGTTTCACGCATATATTTTCTTTGGGATGGTGGCGACATTAAATATATATACATATATTAGGAAAATAAGATAATCCGAATTTCGGGAAACATTGGTTGAAAAAAAAAATCGCCATTTTGTATCGCCTGATTGACCAGATTATAGCCAAATTTGTGATAATTCGCCAATTGGCGACAATGGCGAACGGCAGCTGGAACCCTGTCTTGTAGCATAGTTATAAGATATGTCATCTGAGTTAAAATAAAATGATGTCTTGTAGCATAGTTATACAGATATGTTTGAAATCGAGGTAATTTTTTTAATATTCTTTAAATTGCTGTTCATACATGTATTTCATAATTTACATATTTTGTTTTAAATGGGCATGTAATTTGCATATTATTATATTAGTGTTTTGATTATTCCAAAGCATTTTATTTGCATACAAGTTTAACATTAGTTTACTGTGACCTAGATTAGCAAGTATAGGATACTAAAGGTTATGTGCAGCTGTATAGAGAATAACTAGTTACTGACGTCGGATATCTGCTTTATCCTGTGAAGGTAAGAATGGGATAAAGCAGATATCCAACATCATTAATTAGTTATTATCTTTATCCTGCAGACCATAAAAAGTAAGGGGAAAAGCTATTATTTCTGTTATTTCTGCCACATTGTGCAATGACCTAGAGGTTAAATGAGCAATTTTGTAATGTAGCTATCTATGTGTGTGACGTCATATGAGTGACGTCAAAAGTGATAATCTGCTAGTATGCGTTTATGACTTTGCTTTAATCAGTCGTCATAATCTGTCAATAGAAACAGTGGTTGCAGGATAAAACAATTTAAATGTGAATAATGTATTCTATAGTCAGTCCCACTGTGGAATTTACTAAAAGTTATTTGTTTCTAAGCCAGCTCCCAAGGGTGTGTTTTTGAAATTGAGGGGAGGGACAATAAAGTGTTACCCAGGCAGCTCCCAAGGAGGTGTTTTTGAAATTGAGGGGAGGGACAATAAAGTGTTACCCGCCAGCTCTCAAGGGGGTGTTTTTGAAATTGAGGAGAGGGGCAATAATGTGTTACCAAGCCAGCTCTCTAGGGGGTGTTTTTGAAATTGAGGGGAGGGACAATGAAGTGTTACCCGCCAGCTCTCAAGGGGGTGTTTTTGAAATTGAGGGGAGGGACAATAAAGTGTTACCCATCCAGCTCCCTAGGGGGTGTTTTTGACATTCAGGGAAGGGACAATAAACTATTAGTGTTAACCAGGGGGTGTTTTTACATTCAGGGGAGGGACAGTATTCTCAGACGAGCTACCGGTATTGAAAAACTTCAAAAAATTACATTTTCCAAAACCTGAAGTGTAAAAATCATTTGTGCACATATCGATATATCAGTTATAGAGGTGTCTTTTTCAGTTCCTGCGACAAAGCCAATGAGCTAGATCTTTATTGAACTGAAATATATTTTTATATAATTACCTTCATGTACACATGATGTAGTGGTCTCAATTCATTAAGAGGGCGGGAGTTAGCTCAGTCAGTTGTGCGTTCATCTGAGGTCGCAGGTTCGAACCACATCAGTGGATCCATTCAACTGATTGGCGCTCTTCTCGTTCCAACCAATGCACCATAACTGGTAAACAAATTGTTTGCTGTACATGTAGATAGAATATGCTAACATGTTTTGTGAGCCGATGATGGCATGTGACGAGTTGTTATTTTGTCATGACAGCACCGTACCGCTATGTGAGCAAAAACGTGAGCAAGAGCTGGATTGGTGAGCACCGTTGAGCACTCTGTGTTCCTAGTGCATGAGTAGTGAGAATTGTTGTGTTTACTCTGAGCATGCTGAGGGCTTTCTTTAAAGGGTTTGTTCAGTAACACCTTGTAGTAGCATATCATTTAGTAACCCTTGTAAATGTGAATGAGCATTCAGCAATGATGATGTAAAAACTAAAGTAAAATTCATCAATGTCAACATTCTTTATAAGGGGTTGTTCATACAGTGCATTTTGCAGTAACAACTTGTAGTAGCATGTGATTTAGTAACCCTTGCAAATATGAATGAGCATTCAGCAATGCCGGTGTAAAAACTAAAGCAAAATTAATTAATGTCAGCATTCTTTAAAGGTTTTGTTCATACTGTGCAATTTGCAGTAACGACTTGTGACATGTGATATTAATTAACACTTGCAAATTTGAATGAACATTTGGCAATGCCAATGTAAAAGTTATTAAAGTAAAATTAATTAATGTCAGTATTCTTTATAGGGGGTGGTTCATACTGTGTAATTTGCAGTAACAACTTGTAACATGCTTTATTAACCTTTGCAAATTTGCATGAGCATTCAGCAGTTCCTAAGTAAAAGCTAAAGTAAAATTAATTAATTAAAATTGTTATGATTCAGCTGTTCTCATCTTGATCACATGCTATTGCTAATACAAGTTGTGCAGTGTGAGCACCCCTTCAGTCCTCCAAGATTCGTGTGATGTTCTCTGTGTTATATTTTGTGATAATTGTTGTCATCCTGAAAAATAGCAACAGTATATTGATGAAACAGTAAATAAACTTATTGATTTAATTTTTTTTTTAATTTAATGAATACTTTTTTACCTCAATGAATGCAGTTTACAAAGGATAATAATTGATAAATGATATATTTTCAGAAACACCGCTTATAATAATAATAATAACGCTTAGTAGCATCTTGCATATTTATGCATTTCTTTAACTTCATTTTAAGGTTGGCTTGCTTACAAGTAATTTAAAGACAAAACACAAATACATTTTTAAAAAAAAAATTGAAAAAAATACCAGTTTTAGGAGATTGGTACATGTAAGTGGGTAGGATTGGGTATAATTTGTCAGATCGTTCCAATATTGGCACCAAATCTTGGCACAAAAAGCCAACAAAATCAAGAAAAAAACGAAAACGTACATGTGTCAAACCACCAGTTTTGGAATATTGAAAAGACAGAGGGTCAAGAGTGCAATAGTGGGTTTCTTCTCATTCTGCTATCAGCTTTCGCATGGGTCAGAGGTCAATAGTCTATATGCATGAGATAAGATGATATATATATATATATATATATATGCAAACATATACTGTTACTACACTATACGATTATATAGTATATTGCATGTCATGTCTTAGAATGGTTTCATAACTACATGTATTGCATCCCAACTAATGCCCCATGAGTGGTGTACCTAAAGCCATGGTATGTGTTGTCCTATCTATGTACCTAAAGCCATGGTATGTGCTGTCCTATCTATGTACCTAAAGCCATGGTATGTGCTGTCCTATCTGTACCTAAAGCCATGGTATGTGCTGTCCTATCTGTACCTAAAGCCATGGTATGTACTGTCCTATCCATGGGAATCATAGTGTGCATACTAAAGATCCCTTGCTGTTATTTGTCATAATTACTAAATGTTTGACACCCAAATGCCGATGAATAATAAATAAATGTGCTCTAGTTGTGTCATTAACTAAATAAAACAGTCTTTAATTTTTTTTATAATTACTGCCCAATAGAATTTGTAATGATTGATTTTGATAGAAAATAAAATGCTTAGGCTGTAGTAGTGACGTCCTAAAGGGGTGTTCTCACTACGCGATTAGTCGCACCGACTTGTCGCATGTGATCGAATGATACCGTGAGAACACGTAAATCGGTGCGACTAATCGCGTAGTGAGAACACCCTTTAATCAGTTATCAAGTTCATAATCAAGTAGCAGGACAGGATGGGAGGGGGAGGGGAGAAGGTGTTGACAGTATTGGATGTTGTACTCTTGAAGTCTTAGTTCCCATATGTGCATGTTATGTAAAACCCATTTCTTTTTAGATATGCGTAATAATACCTTTCCAGGGCTCTGATGATTGAAAATTGGCGTAACCTAAATTTATGGGTTACCCAAAAATAAATGAGGTAGCCCATTTCCTTTTTGCATAACCTGTTACATCTATGTAAATGATGTCCAAAATTTAATGCGCAAAAAAAAAAAATATATATATATATATGCGTTACATGAAATTAGATTTGCGTGAGCGATGCACAAATGAAGCGATTGTTCTTGCAATTTTCCAAGGCTTGGCTATTCTAAATCAAGTGTGTGCTGCAGTCTATTGATGTTGTGATCTGTGCAGCATATTGTAAACTAATCATATACTGTGATTGTATTAATAGTCCAACATCCATTATCTCGTTAGCCCAGGAAATCTTCTGGTTGAGAAATTATCCCATGGTATATTTTCACAAAAAACTAATGGTCCAAATTTATGAGGCCTGTTTTTGTTAGACACAGCTGTTTAAGCATGGTAAATATATATAGTTACACATGTGTATAACAAGAACAGGCTTTGTAACTGGGGTCAAACAGGTAAAATTTGAGGTTTTAGGGGGCATAGCAAGTGCTGCCTTTAGTTTAATAACAACAATTAGGGCACCGATGGCAAGTTTGGAGGGACCCGAAAGGTAAACTTTTCCTTCATAAGAGAAAGCAACTTGTTTTCTGTCAAGTTTTCTCAGACAAAACATTATTTCACCCTTTTGCCTGGGGCTCCAGCCTATCCAATTTGTTGGATTTGGATGATTTTTATCATATTAGGGCAAAATAAATTTCTGGTCTCTGGTCAGCGATTTTGACCCTCGCGATCAGCTTTTTTTTTTTTTTAATTTCCCGCTTTATGTCATCGATTTTTGCCGGGTTTTCTTGCTATGATGTAAAACCACATTTGGAGCCAAAATGCCATCGTGCATGAAGTAGGATGTGGATTCTGATTTCAGTTTAAATATGCCCTTTATTTCAATATCAAATATACCCACATTTTTCTGTGCAAATCTTGCTTTTAACAAAAAAATAATTTAAAAAAAAAGTTGCATCATGGCAACAATTCTGGAACTTTGGTCTTCAGACCAGAGACCACTTTTTTTTTTTTTTTTTTTTTTTTTTTTTTTGCCTTACCAATGATAACTTTACTATCTTACATGATAATATTATGCAATATATGGGAAGGGCATGGTAGGGCACCACAGCATCTTTCTTACCATTGACATCTGATTTGCAGGGCACATTGGCAAGTAAAGAGGGCAACTATGGCACTTTCTTACAGTGCTGTGGTAAAATTCGAATCCTGGCCTAATATGTTTATCTCGATCCACTGTTTTCTTGAGATGTTTTGTTCTGTCCCTTCAGCAATGGAGATAATGCATTTCTTTTCAACATCACCTGTCCTCAAACGAGTGTCAAACCCTAAGGATAGTAATGGAACCAGACTAATATCCTTAGGGGAATATGCACCAGTTTGAGGACAGGTGATGTATCTATAAAAGAGAAAACACCTCAACTTTCTTCAGTTTGTGTTTTACCTGCAGAATGGAAACAGGGCTTTAGATCTCACTAATTGGGACACAACAGGGACCTTTGTCTGTTTTTGAGTTCATGAAAGGCGTTTTTAGTTCAGTACAGTCAATAACAGCTGCTGGACAGTTGTCAGTACTCAGAAATGCGTTTGAGTTTATTTTAATCTCATTAAACTCAATACTTCAGTGGATGTGAGATGAAATATTTTGAGGTCAGCATGTTTGCACTCAATTTGGGCGTGATTATTTTGAACACAACGTTTAACACCTTGACTTTGATACAATCTAAGTAGCTCATGAACTGGCGGCAGCGGGTTTCCTTTCTCAATATTTGCATGGTCCTTAACCATATGTCTGATGCCATATAACCGTAAATAAAATGTGTTGAGTGTTGTCGTTAAATAAAACATTTCCTTCTTCCTTCTTCATACATATCTAAAACCCTGTGGAAAGCAAAAGCAGGGCTCGAACTTAACGACAGCACCGATGGCAGTTGCTGTCGAGATATAAATTGCTGCACGTCGGGAGCATCACCGTCGACACAAAAGTGCTGTGTGTAAGGCTCCTCAATCATAGCAAAATGTTTACACCTGGTGTACATTAACTGCTAGTATATAATATTAGTACTTTTGCAATATGTCTACATGGGGGCCTACACCAAAATAACCTTTCATTCGTTTTTATTTGCTGCAAAAGTCTTCTTTTTTTCAAATGCCGTCGGCAGACTTTAAATTGCCATCGGTGGTCCATTTCACTCACAGCAATTTTATTTTTCAATCATCGTGGGAGACAAATTCTTAATTTCAAGCCCTGCAAAAGTGAAAAATACTCTTGTTTTAAACTCTGTGATATTTACGATTTTCTCTCTCTTCTCTTTTCCTGCATTGTACCTACTACGTACACCTGTCGTGTGTTTTTGTTGTGATGTTTGTTTGTACTGCATGCATGTTTTCTTCCAGATTCACCTCCGCCGCCACCCCCTGTCCCAGACAATACTGAGACGGTTACTATGGAGATAGCAGGTTTGCATGTTCTGTTTATGGTGGTAGTGTACATGTACACACATGTAGCATGCTCTGAGGTTTGGGTTACAATTGAAAACAAGATCTAAATCTTTGCCGCATTGTTTATTTGTTCACAGAGATGTTATTTTGCAGCTTTTTATCTCATTTAAGCCTTGTTGGATTTTGCACTATTTTCCGTTTTCACAAAGTACTAGATTTAACCTCCCTTTTTTTTTTCTTTTTTTTTTTCTTCTTTAAAACAAAATTTATTAACGTTTGTATTAATGTTGAGGATTGACCAACAGGGGATGCCTATATTAAGGTTTCTCCTTTTCGTTTAGTATGACCCTATGGAATCATTCAACAATTACGCACCCCTTTAATGGGGAGAGTGGGGAGGGAGAACCAATAAGACACATTGCAGGCCTATATCAAAGGCTGTGGTATGTGCTATCCTGTCTGTAGGATGGTGCATATAAAAAATCCTTTGCTACTAATGAGAAAAATGTAGCTGATGATTAATAAATCAATGGGACTTAGTAGTATTGTTAAAGAAAACAAACTTTTTTTTAACATTGCTGGCCTTGAATTTGACAAAAAAGAGGGAAAGGCCAGTGGCTTAGATCGATGGAGATTGGGGGGGGGGGGGGGGGGGGGGGGGGGTGGCATTACGCCCAGAAGGCAGGGCAACAAGGCAAACGTAAACAAGTATCTCAATACAACATAACAACACTCTTTTAAAATGAATAAGTGTGAATGATGATCTGTTACTAATATGAAAAATAAAGCTTGGCCATATCTGCAGTGAGACTGTTTAATTTTCTAGGCACTGGAGCATTAAAATATATGACTAGGACATTGCGGCAATTTGCTGCATTCGGGAGTTAAAAAGTAACATTGCCCAACGCCCGGGGCAAGTGGAATATGATTGTCGCGGGCAAATGACAGGCAAGATGTTACTTACCCATGAGCATGTGAACTATTAAACAATTAAATTCTCAATAAAATGACATTCAATCAGTAATTTCAACTACTGCAATTAAGGAAATGTCCACGGCCGGCATAAAAAACATGCCATTGAAAAAAAAACCACCTGAATATAGTCCAAGGTGAAAAAGTGCCGTGAAGAACTAAAACCTCCACAGCATTGCTGGTTGCCGTGAAGAACTAAAACCTCCACAGCATTGCTGGTTGCCGTGAAGAACTAAAACCTCCACAGCATTGCTGGTTGCCGTGAAGAACTAAAACCTCCACAGCATTGCCAGTTACCATGGAGAACTAAAACATTGCCGGTTGCCGTGAAGAACTAAAACCTCCACAGCATTGCTGGTTGCCGTGAAGAACTAAAACCTCCACAGCATTGCTGGTTGCCGTGAAGAACTAAAACCTCCACAGCATTGCTGGTTGCCGTGAAGAACTAAAACCTCCACAGCATTGCTGGTTGCCGTGAAGAACTAAAACCTCCACAGCATTGCTGGTTGCCGTGAAGAACTAAAACCTCCACAGCATTGCCAGTTGCCATGGAGAACTAAAACATTGCCGGTTGCCGTGAAGAACTAAAACCTCCACAGCATTGCTGGTTGCCGTGAAGAACTAAAACCTCCACAGCATTGCTGGTTGCCGTGAAGAACTAAAACCTCCACAGCATTGCTGGTTGCCGTGAAGAACTAAAACCTCCACAGCATTGCTGGTTGCCGTGAAGAACTAAAACCTCCACAGCATTGCCATTTGCCATGGAGAACTAAAACCTCCACAGCGTTGCCAGTTGCCGTGAAGAACTAAAACCTCCACAGCATTGCCAGTTGCCATGGAGAACTAAAACATTGCCGGTTGCCGTAGAGAACTGAAACCTCCACAGCATTGCCGGTTGCCGTGAAGAACTAAAACCTCCACAGCATTGCTGGTTGCCGTGAAGAACTAAAACCTCCACAGCATTGCTGGTTGCCGTGAAGAACTAAAACCTCCACAGCATTGCCGGTTGCCTTGGAGAACTAAAACCTCCACAGCATTGCCGGTTGCCATGGAGAACTAAAACCTCTACAGCATTGCCGGTTGCCGTGGAGAACTAAAACCTCCACAGCATTGCCAGTTGCCATGGAGAACTAAAACATTGCCAGTTGCCATGGAGAACTAAAACCTCCACAGCATTGCCGGTTGCCGTGGAGAACTAAAATCTCCACAGCGTTGCCAGTTGCCGTGGAGAACTAAAACCTCCACAGCGTTGCCAGTTGCCGTGGAGAACTAAAACCTCCACAGTGTTGCCAGTTGCCATGGAGAACTAAACCCTCCACAGCATTGCCAGTTGCCGTGGAGAACTAAAACTACCACAGCATTGCCAGTTGCCATGGGTAGTTGCAGGGGTTGAATTTAACATCCATTAAGTGTTCAAGCACATCTACCCTGGACACTCTCCGAGGCACCTAGAAAGATTTGCCTGTTGTTTCGTCTCGTCTTTTCTACTAATATTTTCTGCTCACCTGCAATTAATACCTGTCCTTCTCTGCCATGTTTTCTATAAAGTATTGTTTTATTTTCTATTGCCCAGAAGCAACAGACTGACTACATTGTGCACATGTTATTCACTTTATGATCATTAGAAGCTATAACAGGCCTGTGGGAAGGGGGAGGGCACGTCCCCCCCCCCCCCAACTTGTGAGCTTTTTTTTTTTTTTTTTTTTACACATTAATGTTTGCCATTGTAACCAAAATCTGATATAGAGTTTGTACCTGATCTGTCAGTGCTCCCCCCCCCCCCCCCCACACACACACACACACACACTTCCAAAGTCTGTATAATATGTACTACACTGCACATGTTATTGACTTTATGATCATTGGAAGATATATGTGTACTACACTGTGCACATGTTATTCACTTTATGATCAATGGAAGATATAATATGTACTACACTGCACTTTATTCACATGCTCATTAGAAGATATAATATGTACTACACTGCACATGTTGTTCACTTTATGATCATTGGAAGATATAATATGTACAACACTGCACTTTATTCACATGCTCATTAGAAGATATAATATGTACTACACTGTGCACATGTTATTCACTTTATGATCATTGGAAGATATAATATGTACAACACTGTGCACATGTTCACTTTACAATTATTGGAAGATATAATATGTACTACACTGTGCACATGTTGTTCACTTTACGATTATTGGAAAATATAATATGTACTATACTGTGCACATGTTATTCACTTTATGATCATCAGAATTTTTTTTTTTATGTAGATTCATGTAGTACAATAATATGACATTAGTAACATTTGTTTTTATGCAGATAATTCAATGATATCATAACATTAGCATTAAATGTTACTGACAATTTTCAGGTTTTTGTGTATGGATCCCCAAGCACCATTTAATGATGTGACACTCACACGTTTCATTTTGTATTGAAAATCAACTTTTACTTATACTGACAAATGATTCCTCAATTATATCCAGTGTCCGATTTTAATTTTAAGTCACAAGTTGTATTTTATTTAAGTACAAATTGCTAAACATTTTTGGTTAAGTCTATATAAATATATAAAGCTTTTAGCCATTAGTATCCCATGATTTTAGGGTACCCTATGTAATTTTACCCTCCATAAGAGGGGCTGCAACTGCCAGAAACACTCCTGTTGCTCTAGGATTGATCCGTGTTGGTCTAGGATCAATCCCCATCAATGGGCCCATTGGTGTACTATGTACTATTCTGTCTGTGGGATTTTGTTTATAAAACTGCTGATCAAAAATACTAGCCCAGTATATGACAGCAGCGGGGGTTTCTCCAAATTATCTGCATGGTCTTTAACCATATCTCCGAAACCATCCAACCATAATTAAAATGTGTTGACACGACAGCCGTTAACATAAAACATTTCTTCCATCTGTTCTGTTTTTCAGCTTCTCCACCCCTTCCACCCCCACCAGTGACAAGCCAGGCCCCACCCCAGCCTCAGATGGAATACATCCACAATGCACCTCCCCCTCCTGCTGACTTCAGCGACAACCGCGATGATGATGAGCATGTCCAGATCCGACAGGTTGACGATGACCCGTACGCAGTCACTGGGCAGCAGTCTATGATCATCAGACAAGATCTGGTGCCTGAACAGTACATTGAAAAAGGTTTGTCTGTCTGTATGCAGTCACTGGGCAGCAGTCTATGATCATCAGACAAGATCTGGTGCCTGAACAGTACATTGAAAAAGGTTGGTGTGTCTGTATGCTGTCACTGGGCAGCAGTCTGTGATCATCAGATAAGATCTGGTGCTCGAACTGTACATTGAAAAAGGTTTGTGTGTCTGTACGCTGTCACTGGGCAGCAGTCTATGATCATCAGACAAGATCTGGTGCTCGAACAGTACATTGAAAAAGGTTGGTGTGTCTGTACGCTGTCACTGGGCAGCAGTCTGTGATCATCAGACAAGATCTGGTTCCAGAACAGTACATTGAAAAAGGTTGGTGTGTCTGTACGTACGCTGTCACTGGGCAGCAGTCTATGATTATCAGACAAGATCTGGTTCCAGAACAGTACATTGAAAAAGGTTTGTCTGTCAGTACGCTGTCACTGGGCAGCAGTCTATGATCATCAGATAAGATCTGGTGCCCGAACAGTACATTGAAAAAGGTTGGTGTGTCCGTACGTACGCTGTCACTGGGCAGCAGTCTATGATTATCAGACAAGATCTGGTTCCAGAACAGTACATTGAAAAAGGTTTGTCTGTCTGTACGCTGTCACTGGGCAGCAGTCTATGATCATCAGATAAGATCTAGTTCCAGAACAGTACATTGAAAAAGGTTGGTGTGTCTGTACGCTGTCACTGGGCAGCAGTCTATGATCATCAGACAAGATCTGGTGCCCGAACTGTACATTGAAAAAGGTTGGTGTGTCCGTACACTGTCACTGGGCAGCAGTCTATGATCATCAGACAAGATCTGGTGCTCGAACTGTACATTGAAAAAGGTTTGTGTGTCCGTACGCTGTCACTGGGCAGCAGTCTATGATCATCAGACAAGATCTGGTGCTCGAACTGTACATTGAAAAAGGTTGGTGTGTCCGTACGTACGCTGTCACTGGGGCAGTCTATGATTATCAGACAAGAGTCAGTACATTGAAAAAGGTTTGTCTGTCTGTACGCTGTCACTGGGCAGCAGTCTATGATCATCAGATAAGATCTAGTTCCAGAACAGTACATTGAAAAAGGTTGGTGTGTCCGTACGTTGTCACTGGGCAGCAGTCTATGATCATCAGATAAGATCTGGTGCTCGAACAGTACATTGAAAAAGGTTGGTGTGTCCGTACGTACGCTGTCACTGGGCAGCAGTCTATGATTATCAGACAAGATCTGGTTCCAGAACAGTACATTGAAAAAGGTTTGTCTGTCAGTACGCTGTCACTGGGCAGCAGTCTATGATCATCAGATAAGATCTGGTGCCCGAACAGTACATTGAAAAAGGTTGGTGTGTCCGTACGTACGCTGTCACTGGGCAGCAGTCTATGATTATCAGACAAGATCTGGTTCCAGAACAGTACATTGAAAAAGGTTTGTCTGTCTGTACGCTGTCACTGGGCAGCAGTCTATGATCATCAGATAAGATCTAGTTCCAGAACAGTACATTGAAAAAGGTTGGTGTGTCTGTACGCTGTCACTGGGCAGCAGTCTATGATCATCAGACAAGATCTGGTGCCCGAACTGTACATTGAAAAAGGTTGGTGTGTCCGTACACTGTCACTGGGCAGCAGTCTATGATCATCAGACAAGATCTGGTGCTCGAACTGTACATTGAAAAAGGTTGGTGTGTCCGTACGCTGTCACTGGGCAGCAGTCTATGATCATCAGACAAGATCTGGTGCTCGAACTGTACATTGAAAAAGGTTGGTGTGTCCATACGCTGTCACTGGGCAGCAGTCTATGATCATCAGACAAGATCTGGTGCTCGAACAGTACATTGAAAAAGGTTGGTGTGTCTGTACGCTGTCACTGGGCAGCAGTCTATGATCATGAGATAAGATCTGGTGCCCGAACAGTACATTGAAAAAGGTTGGTGTGTCCGTACGTACGCTGTCACTGGGCAGCAGTCTATGATTATCAGACAAGATCTAGTTCCAGAACAGTACATTGAAAAAGGTTGGTGTGTCCTACGTACGCTGTCACTGGGCACAGTCTATGATCATCAGATAAGATCTAGTTCCAGAACAGTACATTGAAAAAGGTTGGTGTGTCCGTACGTTGTCACTGGGCAGCAGTCTATGATCATCAGATAAGATCTGGTGCTCGAACAGTACATTGAAAAAGGTTGGTGTGTCCGTACGTACGCTGTCACTGGGCAGCAGTCTATGATCATCAGACAAGATCTGGTGCCCGAACTGTACATTGAAAAAGGTTGGTGTGTCTGTACGCTGTCACTGGGCAGCAGTCTATGATCATCAGACAAGATCTGGTGCCCGAACTGTACATTGAAAAAGGTTGGTGTGTCCGTACACTGTCACTGGGCAGCAGTCTATGATCATCAGACAAGATCTGGTGCTCGAACTGTACATTGAAAAAGGTTGGTGTGTCCGTACGCTGTCACTGGGCAGCAGTCTATGATCATCAGACAAGATCTGGTGCTCGAACTGTACATTGAAAAAGGTTGGTGTGTCCATACGCTGTCACTGGGCAGCAGTCTATGATCATCAGACAAGATCTGGTGCTCGAACAGTACATTGAAAAAGGTTGGTGTGTCTGTACGCTGTCACTGGGCAGCAGTCTATGATCATGAGATAAGATCTGGTGCCCGAACAGTACATTGAAAAAGGTTGGTGTGTCCGTACGTACGCTGTCACTGGGCAGCAGTCTATGATTATCAGACAAGATCTAGTTCCAGAACAGTACATTGAAAAAGGTTGGTGTGTCCGTACGTACGCTGTCACTGGGCAACAGTCTATGATCATCAGATAAGATCTAGTTCCAGAACAGTACATTGAAAAAGGTTGGTGTGTCCGTACGTTGTCACTGGGCAGCAGTCTATGATCATCAGATAAGATCTGGTGCTCGAACAGTACATTGAAAAAGGTTGGTGTGTCCGTACGTACGCTGTCACTGGGCAGCAGTCTATGATCATCAGACAAGATCTGGTGCCCGAACTGTACATTGAAAAAGGTTGGTGTGTCTGTACGCTGTCACTGGGCAGCAGTCTGTGATCATCAGACAAGATCTGGTTCCAGAACAGTACATTGAAAAAGGTTTGTCTGTCAGTACGCTGTCACTGGGCAGCAGTCTATGATCATGAGATAAGATCTGGTGCCCGAACAGTACATTGAAAAAGGTTGGTGTGTCCGTACGTACGCTGTCACTGGGCAGCAGTCTATGATTATCAGACAAGATCTAGTTCCAGAACAGTACATTGAAAAAGGTTTGTCTGTCTGTACGCTGTCACTGGGCAGCAGTCTATGATCATCAGATAAGATCTAGTTCCAGAACAGTACATTGAAAAAGGTTTGTCTGTCTGTATGCTGTCACTGGGCAGCAGTCTATGATCATCAGACAAGATCTGGTGCCCGAACAGTACATTGAAAAAGGTTGGTGTGTCCGTACGTACGCTGTCACTGGGCAGCAGTCTATGATCATCAGACAAGATCTGGTGCCCGAACTGTACATTGAAAAAGGTTGGTGTGTCTGTACGCTGTCACTGGGCAGCAGTCTGTGATCATCAGACAAGATCTGGTGCTCGAACAGTACATTGAAAAAGGTTGGTGTGTCTGTACACTGTCACTGGGCAGCAGTCTATGATTATCAGACAAGATCTAGTTCCAGAACAGTACATTGAAAAAGGTTGGTGTGTCCGTACGCTGTCACTGGGCAGCAGTCTATGATCATCAGATAAGATCTGGTGCCCGAACAGTACATTGAAAAAGGTTGGTGTGTCCGTACGCTGTCACTGGGCAGCAGTCTATGATCATCAGATAAGATCTGGTGCCCAAACAGTACATTGAAAAAGGTTGGTGTGTCCGTACGTACGCTGTCACTGGGCAGCAGTCTGTGATTATCAGACAAGATCTGGTGCCCGAACAGTACATTGAAAAAGGTTGGTGTGTCCGTACGTACGCTGTCACTGGGCAGCAGTCTGTGATTATCAGACAAGATCTGGTGCCCGAACAGTACATTGAAAAAGGTTGGTGTGTCCACGAGTGTCAGTTCCAGCAGCAGCAACTAAATTTCGGCCGTCTAAGTCTAATAACTCGAACAGCTCCAGTTGTACTTTTGATGAACCATTACAAATTATGCCTAAAAATTTTACCTTACTAAATTGCACAAACTATTTCATTTTTGGACCTAATCCTATGGGACATTTGCAAGTTCAATAGCCCCCCTCCCCCCAAAAAAAGAAGAAAACCCACGCGCTACTGACCCTAGTCGGGCTGCTTGTGCTCCCTTGCACATGTCAGCGCATGTGATCCCCTCTCCCAACCCCATCCTCCTAAACCCTTTTCTTGTCCTGGACGGAGGAGCCGGCGAAAGTCGACACCTGTGCCCATGACAGGCGTGCGCTACAACAGCTTGTTCTGAATGTGAACATAAAATCCTCTGACCGGACCTGACACGAATTTCAGGCCGCACAGTGCAAACAATTTTATTTTACGTATCTTTTTTAGATATGTAGAGTATTGCTTTTAAAATTAGGAGGGGGATGGGGGCTGGATGCAGCCCAGTAGTAAAGCACTCTCCTGATGTGTGGTAGGTCTGGGATCGATCCCCGTCAGTTGGTCCATTGGGCTATTTCTCGTTCCAACCAGTGACCCACACCACATCGTCACTTTATATTGGTAATTTGTCTTATTGAGCTGTATTGTTTAAGAACCAAAAAATAATTCAAAATAAAATATGCATTTTTAGTGTTATTATTAATAAGTATGTTTCAAATTTAATTGTAAGGATTATAGGAAAAGTATGTATTAGGACCATTTTCAGAAGAAGGGGCAAATAACGGTAAAGACATTGCAGCTTCAGAATACAGTGTAAATAAACGGGGATGTACATAAAAAGCATCATCACTTGACGTTCTGGATATGATATTTGGACATGTAGATGCATTAGAAAAGCTTGTGGTTAATATTATATACCCAAAATGTCTACTCCGTTATTGTGCACAAAAGCACATGTTATTGGTATGAAATCGCTATGTGTTCTTGTGATGTTATTAAACAATATAAACTTTGGGGTTTTTTTCTTAAAACAATATTTACTTTCTTTTCTTTTGCCAATAGCCACTAATTAATCTGTAAGCTCAGGTGTGAATAAATTAAACATTCTGTAACACTGATTAAACAGTAAGCTGTGCTGTGAATAAATTAAGCATTCTGTAACACTGACTAAACAGTAAGCTCAGGTGTGAATAAATTAAACATTCTGTAATACTGACTAAACAGTAAGCTGTGCTGTGAATAAATTAAACATTCTGTAACACTGACTAAACAGTAAGCTGTGCTGTGAATAAATTAAGCGTTCTGTAACACTGACTAAACAGTAAGCTCAGGTGTGAATAAATTAAATATTCTGTAACTCTGACTAAACAGTAAGCTGTACTGTGAATAAATTAAACATTCTGTAACACTGACTAAACAGTAAGCTGTGCTGTGAATAAATTAAACATTCTGTAACACTGACTAAACAGTAAGCTGTACTGTGAATAAATTAAACATTCTGTAACACTGACTAAACAGTAAGCTGTACTGTGAATAAATTAAACATTCTGTAACACTGACTAAACGGTAAACTGTACTGTGAATAAATTAAGCATTCTGTAACACTGACTAAACGGTAAACTGTGCTGTGAATAAATTAAGCATTCTGTAACACTGACTAAACAGTAAGCTGTGCTGTGAATAAATTAAGCATTCTGTAACACTGACTAAACAGTAAGCTGTGCTGTGAATAAATTAAGCATTCTGTAACACTGACTAAACAGTAAGCTGTGCTGTGAATAAATTAAATATTCTGTAACACTGACTAAACAGTAAGCTGTGCTGTGAATAAATTAAACATTCTGTAACCACTGACTAAACGGTAAGCTGTGCTGTGAATAAATTAAACATTCTGTAACACTGACTAAACGGTAAGCTGTGCTGTGAATAAATTAAACATTCTGTAACACTGACTAAACGGTAAGCTGTGCTGTGAATAAATTAAGCATTCTGTAACACTGACTAAACGGTAAACTGTGCTGTGAATAAATTAAGCATTGTGTAACACTGACTAAACGGTAAACTGTGCTGTGAATAAATTAAACATTCTGTAACACTGACTAAACAGTAAGCTGTGCTGTGAATAAATTAAGTATTCTGTAACACTGACTAAACAGTAAGCTGTGCTGTGAATAAATTAAACATTCTGTAACACTGACTAAACAGTAAGCTGTGCTGTGAATAAATTAAACATTCTGTAACACTGACTAAACAGTAAGCTGTGCTGTGAATAAATTAAACATTCTGTAACACTGACTAAACGGTAAGCTGGGTTGTGAATAAATTAAACATTCTGTAACTTTTCTCTTTCAGTGGTGGCTATTTACGACTACTCAGCAGATAAGGCCGATGAACTGTCGTTTGCTGAAAATGCTGTCATCTACGTCATCAAGCAGAATGACGACGGATGGTGGGAGGGAGTTATGAACGGAACGACCGGACTATTCCCGTCAAACTACGTAGAACCGCTAATATGAACACGGTGACCAGACTGGTTCCCATCAAACTATGTAGACCAGCTGATATGAACAGTTGATGTGTTACAATGAACTTTCATTCTATACTGGTGGGAGGGAGTTATGGTCATTTCCCGTCAAACTACATAGAACCGCTGATATGAACAGTCGATGTATTACAATGAACTTTCGTTTTATATTGGTGAGAGGGAGTTATTAATGGAACCATAGGACTGTTCCTGTCAAACTACGTAGAATCGCTAATATGAACAGTTGGTGTATTACAATGAACTTTCATTCTATATTAGTGTGAGGGAGTTATGAACTTATCCCGCCAAACTACGTAGAACCGCTGCTAATATGAACAGTCGATGCATTACCAATCATTTTCATTCTATACTAGTCAATATTGAAGCAGCCTTGGCAATTAAGAAAATGGTCTCAGAAAAAAAAATATAACCAGTAACACTGTTTCACTATACAACACCCCTCAGAACAATAGGTGCGAACTGTGAAAAAGCGGTGTGCAACATGAATATTAGTAGCTAGAAATAGCATCAGTAAACACAACTGCAGATTTGTAACAATGCAAAATTAAAAATATTTAATCTTACATTTATACTGTTATTTTATTTATTATTTTAAAATACATGTATAAACAAATAAAATGCACATGTGTATCAGCATTCAGACAATGTTCTGCAGTTAAGAGTAAGATAGACTGTCCACAAGGCATTTGTAAAGTTTACCGTTGGTTATGGAAATGGGGCTGTATCAGATAATCGGTTTTACCGGTTAATTTGACATGCACTGGAACTATGTAATTAAGCAGATTTGACTGTATTGAGGAAAAAGTATTTTGCTTCATGTAAAATATACTTTGTCTGAGAATTTCAGATGGTTTATAATTGCCTTGGTGGAGAAAAAAACAAATACTGCTGGAAAAGTATTTTGCTTCATGTAAAATATACTTTGTCTGAGAATTTCAGATGGTTTATAATTGCCTTGGTGGAGAAAAAACAAATACTGCTGGAAAAGTAGTTTGCTTCATGTAAAATATGCTTTTTCTGTGAATTTCAGTGTATTCAATGGAGTGGGGGAAATACTGATGGATAAGTAGTTTGCTTCATGTAAAATATGCTTAGTTTGGAAATGTCGGATGTCCATAACTAAGTTAATAAAAACTATTACATAGCCGTATGACACACAAGTTCGTATCAATAGAATCTCTATTTACTGAAATTAATTTCAGGGTTTCTGCCAGAGGGTAAAACGGGTATGGCGCCATACCCAAATTCTTTTGCAGATTTTTTCTTTTGAAGTTAACTAATTACTCTTATCATTACTGTATGATTTTCTGAACCCTAACCCTAAACTTAACCCATTTTCGTTTTGGTGAAGGCCCCCCATACCCCCTGTTGACTGTCGTTGCATTCAATTCCATAGCACCATACCGGTTTTGTAGTCATCAAATGGTCACAGTTACTTGCGAAGTATAAGTTACATGGTCAGAACTAAATGGTGCTTAAATAATTTACAGGTGTATATTTACCGTTGTCATCATTTGTATAAAACAAAACCCACGACAGTATACTTTAATTCCTTTGGAGTATTTCCTCATACATTTTGAAAACTCCCAAGAATACATTCTTAAGTAGTAAGGCCGTGGTATGTGCTATCTTGTCTGTGGGGAAAGTGCATGTAAAAGATCCCATGCTGCATGAGAAAAAATGTAGCGGGTTTCCTCTGATGACTACGTGTCAGAATTACCAAATGTTTGACATCCAATAGTCGATGATTAATTAGTCAGTGTGCTCTCATGATGTTGATAAAAAAAAAAAAAACTTTAAGCCTTTGCAATTGTTTACGGAAATGTCCACAGCAAAACACGTGTTGAGGAGAGTTAAAAACTACGGCATTGCTGATTGCAGGGGTCGAGTAGATAGTGGGATCTCTCAAAATATGGGCCCTTTTACATAGTATATCTTTGTGGAATATACAAACGTACACAGACACACATGCACGTGTGCATATCTCATGTTACAATTTCTAAATTAATCTATAGAAATTTGATTATTCTTTTTGCATTTATTTTGTTTTATATATCGGTCAGTCATTTATTAGTTCCTTACCTATCCAACTGGTCGGCTGGTCCGTCCGTCTGTCAGTCTGTCTGTCTGTCTGTCTGTCTCACATAGTTTTCAAGGCTTTGTTTTGGCAGTGCCTCAAGATACTGAACTGAAATTTTGTGTACAGCTTTATCATGTACTGTTACTGATCTAGCGATTGACCTATGTTTCACAAAGTTATGGCCCTTGAACTTCGGAGATAAGAAAACAATTTAGGACTGGTAGCGGATATGTATTGTTTTAGCAGTCGGTGGTGTAGGAAGGTGCCTAAAAGTGTGGGGGGGGGGGGGGGGTGGGGGGGCACACAATTTTATTTACTCACTTTTACACTTATAAAGCAAATAAAAAGCAAAATATCAGAAAAGTGGGGGGTACATGCCCCCCACCCCCAACTTCCTACGCCAGTGGCAGTACACTGAGAAGGCTTGTGTTATGACGTACTGGGACAGTAATGATGCTGTCTTCAAAGTATACATTTTAATTAATATATACATACATAAATTTATTGTACAGTTAAAAAAATTTTTTTTTTTAATGTTTTATGTTTCAGTCAGTGACCTTAGTTCTGGTGATTTGTATTTTACATAAAATGTATTTGGAGCTATTACAAAGACTTGAATCTCTAATGACGTCACATGTATATAGTTTGTATTATGTTGCCATGATGTCGGGGTCTTGTTTACATAGTGGGGGGCGGGGGGCGGGACGTAGCCCAGTGGTAAAGTGCCACTTGATGAGCGGTCGGTCTAGGCTCAATTCCCGTCGGTGGACCCATTGAGCTATTTCTCGTGCCAGTGCTCAACAAAATATCCCATACTGCTAATCGAAAAGAATAGCCGATGAAGTGGCGACAGCGGATTTCCCCTCTCAATATCTGTGGTCCATAACCATATGTCTGATGCCATATAACCGTGAATAAAATGTGTTGAGTGCATCATTATCATACGTTTATGCTCGTTTATAAAACTTGGGAATCCAGACTCAGATCTCTAATACGGTCACAACTATACAGTTTGATGATGTTGCCATGAGGTTAAAGTCTCTGACTATTACAGTCGGGGGGAGGGGGGGGGGGGGATATCCAGTGGTAAAGCACTCGCTTGATGCGCAGTTGGTCTGGGATCGATTCCCGTCAGTGGTCCCCATTGGGCTGTTTGTAATTCCTGCCACTGCATCACTACTGGTATATGAAAGGCTGTGGTATGTGCTGTACTGTCTGTGGGATGGTGTATATAAAAGATCTCTTGCCATGGGAAAAAGGTAACAGATTTTCTAAGACTATGTCAAAATTACTGAATGTTTAACATCCAATAACCAATGATTAATAAATCCATGTGCTCTAGTGGTGTTGTTAAACAAAATTAACTTTAAACTTTTATTTTACTAGATTTTGGAGTCTAGACTAAAACTTTTATGAGCACGTATTATTTTCTTCTAATGTGATAGCCAAAAATATTTTATGCAGCCTTTAAACTAGGGTCAGTGTATTGAACCGGTACTGTGACTGTGACCTGTAATTGTTTTTAATCTGTACAGTTTCTCTGAATGTAACATGTCTATTAAAGTGTACATTATTTCTATTCTTGTTTTTTGTTCATTCATTCATTTCAACTTATTTTCGTGTTTATATCCAATTAAGGTTCAAGCACGCTGTCCTGGGCACACACCTCAGCTGTCTGGGCTGTCTGTCCAGGACAGTGGGTTAGTTGTTAGTTGGTTAGTGGTTAGTGAGAGAGAAGAGGGTGTAGTGGCCTTACACCTACCCAATGAGCCCTTAAGAACTCGCTCTGGATTGGAGCCGGTACCGGGCTGCGAACCCTGTATACCTACCAGCCTGTAGTCCGATGGCTTAACCACTACGCCATTTTTTAGTGTGGGACATAACACAGTTGTAAAGCACTCGCTTGATGCGCAGTCAGTTTACGGTCGATCCCCGTCGGTGGACCCATTAGGCTGTTATGCTTGATCTAGCCAGTGCATCACAACTGGTATAACAAAGGTGTGGTATGTGTTATCCTATTTATGGGATGGTGCATGTAAAATATCCTTTGCTACTAATGGTCAGCACCTGTGCTCATAACGAGGTGGGATTTAGCTCAGTGGGTTGAGTTCTCGCTTGAGGTGCTTGCATCGCAGGATCGAACCACCTCGGTGGATCCATTCAGCTGATTGGGATTTTTCTCATTCCAACCGGTGCACCACAACTGGCCGTGCTATGTGCTTTCCTGTCTGTGGGAAAGTGCATATAAAAGTTCCCTTGCTTCATTAGAAAAAATGTAGCGGGTTTCCTCTTATGACTACGAGTCAGAATTGCCAAATGTTTGACATCCAATAACCGATGATTAATTAATCAATGTGCTCTAGTGGTATCGTTAAACAAAACAAACTTTAAAAATGTTTTGCCCATGACAGGCATACACTAAAACAGCTTGCTCTGAATGTGCAAGTTAATCCCTATACCATACCATAATGGGAAAATGTAGCGGGTTTCCTCTCTAAGACTATATGTCAAAATTACCAAATGTTTGACATCCAGTAGCTGATAATTAATAACTTAATGTTCTAGTGGTGGTGTTAAACAGAAATAAAACTTATGTGTATTTTGGGGGAGTTGTATGTAACTGTGCAATTCCCAAGAGTTGAAATTCATTTTGTTTTGTCATGGGTGTATACGGGCTCCAAGTTTTGTTGAGGGGCAGGGGGGGGGAGGGGGGTGCAAGCTGGGTTTTACACTAATTTGGATAACGATGTTTATATTTGGATAACGATATTTATATTTGCATTAGGGGGCGAGACATAGCCCAGTGGTAAAGCACTCGCTCGATGCACGGTCGGTCTAGAATCAATCCCTGTCGGTGGACCCATTGGGCTATTTCTCATTCCAGTCAGTGCTCCACAACTGGTGTAACAGGCTGTGGTATGTACTATCCTGTCTGTGGGATGGTGCATATAAAAGATTCCTTGCTGCTAATCGAAAAGAGTAGCCCATGAAGTGGCGACAGCGGGTTTCCTCTCTTAATATCTGTGTGGTCCGTAACCATATGTCTGATGCCATACAACCGTAAATAAAATGTGTTGAGTGCGTCGTTAAATAAACTATTTCCTTCCTTATATTTGCATTACTCCCATTATACATTTCTACATGGATTGCAACTAATATTGTGGATAGAATTATGAAAATATGTTGTGAAAAGGGTTCAGGTCAGTTCATTTTGCCCGAAAAGCTATTGTTTTTTGCCCAAATTTTTGGATTTGCTCCATCACGGGGGTGGGGTATTGCCTCCTTCTCCATCTCGCAGTGATAGGAGGCACGGGGGGTCATGCCCCCCCCCCCCCATCAAACTTTTTAAACTTGAATATTATAGAAATCATACATGTATGCAGTGTGGGTTGCCCCACCCCCAACCCATGCCAAGAAAAATTATAAGAAATCGTGACTACGCCAGCGCTGTATCATACGCTTTTGTGTGGAATGGGAAGCAATCTGTACTTGTGAAAATTTAATTTTAAATGTTAGAAACTGTTCATTTATAAATAGTAGCACAAAACAACCTCTGTAAATTTTAAAACAGGACTTTTTACTTGATCCAGTAGGTGTCTGGTTTAGAGGGGTTTCACTGTATATCGGATAGCATACTAGTATTGTGCATTTTGAGGGGTATTTGCTGTCTTATACCAGTCAATTAGTAGGTGTCTGGTTTAGAGGGGTTTCACTGTATATCAGATAGCATATTGTGCATTTTGAGGGGTATTTGCTGTCTTATCCCTGTCAATTAGTAGGTGTCCGTTTTAGAGGAGTTTTACTGTATATCAGATAGCATTTTGAGGGGTATTTGCTGTCTTATCCCTGTCAATTAGTAGGTGTCTCGTTTAGAGGGGTTTCACTGTATATCAGATAGCATATTGTGCATTTTGAGGGGTATTTGCTGTCTTATCCCTGTCAATTAGTAGGTGTCTGGTTTAGAGGGGTTTCACTGTATATCAGCATGATGTGCATTTTGAGAGGCATTTACTGTCTTATCCCTGTCAATTAGTAGGTGTCTGGTTTAGAGGGGTTTCACTGTATATCAGATGGCATTTTGAGGGATATTTGCTGTCTTATCCCTGTCAATTAGTAGGTGTCTGGTTTAGAGGGGTTTCACTGTATATCAGATAGCATATTGTGCATTTTGAGGGGTATTTGCTGTCTTATCCCTGTCAATTAGTAGGTGTCTGGTTTAGAGGGGTTTCACTGTATATCAGCATGATGTGCATTTTGAGAGGCATTTACTGTCTTATCCCTGTCAATTAGTAGGTGTCTGGTTTAGAGGGGTTTCACTGTATATCAGATGGCATTTTGAGGGATATTTGCTGTCTTATCCCTGTCAATTAGTAGGTGTCTGGTTTAGAGGGGTTTCACTGTATATCAGATAGCATATTGTGTATTTTGAGGGGTATTTGCTGTCTTATCCCTGTCAATTAGTAGGTGTCTGGTTTAGAGTGGTTTCACTGTATATCAGCATGTCGTGCATTTTGTCGTGCATTATTAAATGCGAGTTCATATTGTGCATATTGTGGCCCCAAGTTTCAGAGTTGGGGGGGGGGGGGGGGGGGGTAGTGCCTCCTGGCCCACCCGGTTCCGACGCGTATTTAAAGGTAATAGTATGTAGTACTGTTCCCCATTAATGGAACTGTAATTGGCGTAGCGATCGGTAATATCGATCGCGCTCAGAGCCGGTTTAAGGATCTGCGGGGCCTGTAGCACAAATAACAGGGGACCCCCTTTCCAGGACATATACTTTGCACCCCCCTCAGAGGGAGGGAAAAAAATGACCTGGGGGTCCCCTGAAGCGCGTGGCCTGCTACTAGGATAAACCGCCTCTGATCGCGTTGCGCCATCACTGGATCCGTCGTTAGTTATCGATAGTGTCACTGTAATATCGGATATTATTACCCATATGGTCTACAATAAACGGTTACATAAATCTGGTATTTCCCCACTCTGTCTTTATGGCATGGGCTATAATAATACATTGAAAACTGTTATAGTGCACTGCTGACGTAACTGGGCCATTCTCCCAGAAGTTGTCACTTTGCATAGTGGTACCTTTATATAAAAAAAAAATAATGTCTTTAAAATATGATGTTTTAATGTCATGTCTTATCATGTCCGGTGAATGTATTTCAAATTCAAGCAGCGATCTTTACATAGAATTTTATTATTTTTATCAACTGGTTTTTTTACCTGTGAAACTGTCTGATAGCAATGGCTGCCACGTTACGGTGTTGACATACCGTGTTTTCTTTTAATAAAAAAATCGAAATATTTTATACGTGATGAACATTTATTGATTCATATTGATGAGTAGCCCATCAAAGAGCAAAATAGTTTGAACATATTTAATTTCTTTTAACAAGGAACAATGAATGAAAGAAATGTTTTATTTATTTAACGACACACTCAACACATTTTATTTACGGTTATATGGCGTCAGACATATGGTTAAGGACCACACAGATTTGGAGAGGAAACCCGCTGTCGCCACATAGGCTACTCTTTTACGACCGGCAGCAAGGGATCTTTTATTTGCGCTTCTCACAGGCAGGATAGCACAAACCATGGCCTTTGTTGAACCAGTTATGGATCACTGGTCGGTGCAAGTGGTTTACACCTACCCATTGAGCCTTGCGGAGCACTCACTCAGGGTTTGGAGTCGGTATCTGAATTAAAAATCCCATGCCTCGACTGGGATCCGAACCCAGTACCTACCAGCCTGTAGACCGATGGCCTGCCACAACACATTTCATTTACGGTTATATGGCGTCAGATATATGTTTAAGGTATAGAGAGAGGAAACCCGCTGTCACCACTTCATGGGCTACTCTTTTCGATTAGCAGTAAGGGATCTTTTATATGTACCATCCCACAGACAGGATAGCACATACCACGGCCTTTGTTACACCAGTTTTGGTGCACTGGTTGGAACGAAAAATAGCCCAATGGGGCCACCGATGGGGATCGATCCTAAATCGACCGCGCATCAAGCGAGCGCTTTACCACTGGGCTTCGTCCCGCTCCCAGGTTATGCAATGGATTCTCGCATAACAGGACAAAAATGTAAATTTTTGTGGGATTTGGGTTTTTTAACCTACTCTATATAAAACTTTTGTTTTTGTTTAAAGACACCACTAGAGCACATTGATTTATTAATCATCGGCTATTGGATGTCAAAACATTTGGTAATTTTGACATATAGTCTTAAAGAGGAAATCCGCTGTACATTTTTCCGTTAATAGCAAAATATATTTTATGTGCACCATTCACCAGTCGTGGTGCTCTGGCTGGAACGAGAAAAAACCCCTAGTAGGTCCACCGACGGGGATCGATCCCAGACCGATCTAGCACCAGTCAAGCACTTTACCACTGGTTTACTTCCTGTCCCTGGGACGAGACATAGCCCAGAGGTAAAGCGCTAGCTTAATGTGCGGTCGGTGTGGGATCGGTCGCCGTCGGTGGGCCCATTGGGCTATTGCTCGTCCCAGCCAGTGCACCACGACTGGTATACCAAATGTCGTGGTATGTGCTGTTCTGTCTGTGGGATGGTACATGTGTAAAGGTAGTGTGTTTCCTCTCTAAGACTACACTTGGTCAAAAAAGTTAAACAATTTGGTAAATGTGCTTAATTAAATAAAAGAAAACTCGTGACTTACAAAATAAAATCAGACACTACATTTAACTGAAGTGTCATTTGTCAGTATAATAGGAGATTTTCAATACAAAATGAAATGTGCGACTGTCACGTCGTTAAATGGTGTTTGGGGGTCCATACACGAAAATCAGAAAATTTTCAGTAACGTTGCTGCTTAGTTTGAATTAGTTTGTTCTGTCTGCACTTTTTCAAAATGTTGGGAAATTGAGTTTGAAAGTATAAAGTGTTGGTATTACTAAATAAGCTTTTATTACAAGGCACCAGGTATATCATATGTATTTTTAACTTGAAGACTGTCAGTTGGGCATATAAAACAAGACAAAATATTAGTAAATACTCCAAAACATCAAAATAAGACTGAGACAGAACATAATAATTACAACAAATGAAACTTATAATACTGTTCTATCTGCTTTACAATAGATTTGCCCAAAGGTTTCTTATAAAGTGGAATAGATTAAATAAAATTAGTATTCTAGTAAAACATGTGCTTTTAATAACTTGTAAAACCAAAACAAAGGTCCAACTTCTGGAAACTGTTTAACGTTAATAGAGAAAATAGTAATTCCATTTTGTAATTTAGTTAGGTTTATTTTTCTTTTGAATGGTTCTGGTGTCCATCAGTCTATAAACTTTGACGTCAACAAAATAATGTTCGAATCTTAAATACAAAGGAAGCATACTACATTTAGAAAACCAACACAGAAAAGAGAAGAAATAAAACAATCCGTAAACACATTGCAGAAGAAAAGGGATCCGATGGTAAACAACTACAACATGTACATGTAATCTCGACTGAAATATAAGAGAAGCATGATTTAAATTGTGGTAAGTTCAACTGTAACTGCAAACTTTAACTATAACTTCATCTGCGAATACAACATCTTCATAAACGAATACAACTCAATGGGCTATAATGCTCTTTGACATTTAAGGTATTTTCAGTTCTGCTATGGAGGTCATTTGCTTCCTGAATTGATGAATATCCTGGTTCACAAATTTCTGCTGAATAATTTGGACTCTAGATCTGGCAATAAATTCTTTCTTTGCTGTGAGCATGATAGAGTTTCTGATTTGCGGGACACATGAATCGAACAACAAAATAATGTTTTTTATCTCGGGGAAATCTGTTACAAACCTATTTAGGATTGCAATCAGTGTACTTACCTACAACAGCAATGAACCCGTCATGACTCGGGAACAAATTCAATGACATTTCAGCAACTACAGCATGTACATGCAATCTCGATTGTGGTATATAAGAGAAACATGATTTAAATTGTGGTAGGAACAACTGTAACTATAACTGTAAACGTAACTGTAACTGCAAACTTTAACTATAACTTCATCTGCAACAGAAACTGCAACTATAGATTAACTGTAGATTACCTTCAACTTCACCAAAGGGTGCAGATGACCATTTTTATTCTGAATACATTGTAATGAAACTTTGCATGTGTTTACTTTAACATTCCATTTTGGTTACAAACACAATAAACTTGTTCTTGGTGATATATTTGCACCTGATTTCAATAGATTAAAATGACCGGTACTGAACTTACCATCATCAAAAGATTTTGGTGTCGCATGCCATGTTTGGTAACATATGATTGGTCAGTTAAGATAGAACAGTTTAACATTAGGATCGAGATAGAACAAAATAATGCCGTTAATATCTTTATTATAAGTAACAGTTTGCCACTAAAACCGGTTTGATCTTCAAGACTATAATGTCAGCTTTCCAACGATACCCATAACTTCATTTGACCCAATTTTGTCGATAGAACAGTATAACTCTCAAGCAGCGACGTGTTTCAGCACATTGAGCATTGACAATGGTTCATCATTCGTGGGAATATGAATGCTCAGCATTACAGTGACGAAATGATCACACCAGTTGTTATTCTGTTCATGCAGCAGCGTCTAAGCGTTTTGTCTCAACGGGACAATGTACGCCAGCATTCAGCCAGACTAACGACAGGACTTCTTCAGAGGAACAATATTGAGGTTCTAAAATGGCTTGAAAGATCGTCTGACTTCTTCCCTATTGTGCAGGTATGGGATTTGTTGGGTGGTACCAGATAAGGTGCGTGAGAACCACGCGCATAGTCACAACGTCCACAATCTAATTAAAATTAGCTCCACTATTACATGTGGATCTAACACCAGCCAGTTGGAGCTCATGTCCACCAATCAAAACCTTACTTGCAGAATCCTGCCAGTGATTTAAAACTAACAACACTGCGTAGTCCCCAATGTCCAGGTAACATTTCATCTGTAAATAATAATTTAAATATTGACCAATCACACTTCGCCTTTTATAACGTTATTTGGGAGCATACAAATTCTAAAAATATCGTGGGAGTCTATTTTAGTGGCAGCAGTACAGCGAACCATACAAATACGTACGGGGTGGGTTATCAGTCTTCAATTTTACATTAAAAATTATTTTTTAATTTATAAAAAACCCTAACTAAATCAGTCTTCAGTGTTACAATACAAATTATTTATTTTATAAAATAAAACATGTTTTAAGGCATTCGTAATTCACACGAAACATGTCGTATACCCTCAGGATGATTCGGAATGTTTTCAAATTATTTTTAAATCACTGGCAGGATTCTGCAAGTAAGGTTTTGATTGGTGGACATGAGCTCCAACTGGCTGGTGTTAGATCACATGTAATAGTGGAGCTAATTGTAATTAGACTGCAACGTCCACAACCTTAAACATGCTTTAAAGGCACATTGTCACAGATCACTGACCTATTTGATGGTCTAACAAAGTATTACCGGAACAAAAATAATTTGATTTGTTCCTAAATGTACTTTATTTAACCATCTTCATAACCACTATGTTCCACTTATTAATGATATTTTGTAAAAATAATTGAATTATGGCAATGGCCCATAATTCAAAAACTAAAATTGCAGAGAGGGTTGACATGGATTTCACTCTATCATAGTTCAGTTAAGGTGATGCGATAGCTAGATTTGGTTTTCAACAATTAATGTAAAATCTTTTTTATATTATCAATTTTTTGAGAAATAAAGTCGTTAAATCCGTGACAGTATGCCTTTAACTCGTCAGTGGATCTCTATGACAACTCCAGAGATCCATCGTCTCATCAAAAGCATGAGCCGACGTTGTACAGCTGTCAACATGCAAAGCACAAGGTGCTCAGATACATTACGGATAATTTTTATATTTTCGTGTATAGACCCCCAAGCAGCATTTAACGACGTGACACTCACACATTTCTATACTGACAAATGGCGTCTCAATTAAATCCAATGTCTCATTTTATTGTGTAAGTCACACGTGTTTTCTTTTATTTAAGCACATTTACGAAATTGCCCCTGCGCGTGCTGTAACCTCACCGTGGTGCAGGGGTGTAACATTTTCTTTGAGAATGGCCAGTACAGTACAAAATTGAAGTTTTGAGTAAAATTCAGTATCTATATGTGATATTTTTGTTTTTTTGCACAGTTCTTTACACAGTTCTTTACAGTTCTTGAATTTTTATATTGATGTTGATCATCACTTTATTTATTTGCATTACCATAGTTTGACACCCAGTGTATTTTTCGTGCTGGGGTGTCGTTAAACATTCATTCATTCATTTACCAAATTGCTAAACGTTTATGGTTAAGTATACATGTATATGTCAAAATTACCAAATTTATGTTTGACATCCAGTAGCCGATGATTAATAAATCAATATACTCTAGTGATGTCGTTAAACAAAACAAACTTTAACTTACCGGCTCTACTCTACATAAAGACAAAAAAATATATCGCTTGTGCCGGGCTACGCTGGCACGGCGGAGGCAAGTAGACATTGCATGGGGGTGGGGGAGGGGGCTGACTGAGATCGAGGGAGCAAAGCAAAGTTTCTATGGGGTTCGGGATTTTGCCCCCCGTAAAATGTTGAAAACTAGATGTCCTGAAATACAATTTCCTGCATTCTACAAGTAAAATACATCTTTAAGATTTAACCGGCATCGGTGGCGTCGTGGTTAGGCCATCGGTCTACAGGCTTGTAGGTACTGGGTTCGGATCCCAATCGAGGCATGGGATTTTTAATTCAGATACCGACTCCGAACCCTGAGTGAGTGCTCCGCAAGGCTCAATGGGTAGGTGTAAACCACTTGCACCGACCAGTGATCCATAACTGGTTCAACAAAGGCCATGGTTTGTGCTATCCTGCCTGTGAGAAGCGCAAATAAAAGATCCCTTGCTGCCGGTCGTAAAAGAGTAGCCTATGTGGCGACAGCGGGTTTCCTCTCCAAATCTGTGTGGTCCTTAACCATATGTCTGACGCTATTTAACCGTAAATAACATGTGTTGAGTGCGTCGTTAAATAAATCATTTCTTTCTTTCTTTCTTTAAAATTTACTACCAATAATACTTTTGATTCAGAATTAGTGGAGGGGCTAAAGCCTAGGTCCAAAATACTGGACTGGAGTAGGTCTACTCGAGTGTCAAACTCGACCCGGACCCGAGTACCCGATACTTACACTAGATGATAATGAGACTAAGGAATACAATGAAACAGCATTATGCATCTTAATTCCAGCGCTGAACATGAATGCCAAATCATGTCATTGTATTGCATTCCACAGATTCGACTTTTGTTTTCCCTTCATATTTCATCTAATAGCCCTATATAACGTAAGCATATGGCAAAATGAAGTTTTAAAAACATTATTAAATCCTTGCACAGGTACTCGATCGAGTCTAGCTGTGAACGGACTTGAATCTTGCCAGACTCGACCCGTGCCCGAGTACTCGAATACTTGTGGAGACCCTACTAGAGTCACCCACCCCCTAGCCCGAGTATTATTGACTGTAAGAGAGCTAGACGGACATTTGGAAGGTTATACACTCCGTCTAGCTCTCTTTCAGTCGGAGTACTCGACCCCCCCCCCACCCCCCACCCCACCCCCCCCCCCCCCCCCCCCCCCACCCCCCCACCCCCACCCCGCTCCGTCGCGCCTGTTAAGCACTAGAGACTGTGTCTCCACAAACACACGATATCGTTCCTATGGGCCTGAATATGATATCTTTTTATTTAGAGCACAGCTTAATGACCCCCCCCCCCCCCCCCCCGCCCGCTAACCGCTTTCCTGAACAAACACAGTAACGTCTAAGTGTTTGTTTGTTTTTGTTTGTTTTAGTTTTGCATTAAACTTGAATACTATGAAACACAAGATCGAAGCTTCAAACAAAGGCAAGATCCTATGTATAATTTATGAGATTTGTTTTTGAATTTGTTTTTTGATTTTTTCTATTATCACTAGCTGTCATCTCCCGTTATTCCAGGTCGCCACGTCGGTCTAGGCCTTAATACACGTCACACGTCAAGGATAGATATAGATCTTTAATACTGCTCGCGAACTACTCGCGAATCTCCACGTGTGCCGACCTACCCACATGTCACCCCCCACTGAATTAGCCCCAATATTTTCGCATGAATGGCAAGAGGTCAACGCGAGCTACAAAACGGCGCATGCGTGAAACTTGTCAACACAAACGTGGCATCATGGTGGCTGTGTGCACGTTGAGCTTCTCGCTTCTGGTAGTTTTGGTGAGTATCTGGTTTTTATCTTGTCAGTTACGATAGTTGCGCAATGAAAAGTTTGACTATTCGACTGTTCTGCACGAGCGACCGTTTTGCACGCGACGTTCCCGTGCACGTTTTCTTCGTCAGGTCACGCTTAAGTGAGCCCGGCGAAGTGCAAATGCGATTAAGCGCTGTCATTCGATCATAAAATCATTTTTAAACACATTTTGATCTGGTCATTTTGTCTTTAACGATAGTCATGACAAGTAACATTTAACTGGTTCCACTGTGTGGTACAAGCCGAGAATGACATTACAAAATAATTGCATAACGTTACGGTTTGTGATTTGAAAGCATGCCATCAGTGATGATGACAACAAAATATATGGCCCGTACCCAAATAGTTATAGTTAGGCGTAATGTAACTAAACTATCTTTACTAATGTAATAGTAAATGAACTGTAAGTGCTGGAATCGGATCCCAGTAGGTTAGATTCAATAGCTTAATACATATGTGTTGTCATTTCTCCCCTTCCCTCTCTTTCACTCTCTCTCTCTCTCTCTCTCTCTCTCTCTCTCTCTCTCTCTCTCTCTCTCTCTCTCTCTCTCTCTCTCTCTCTCTCTCTCTTTTATGTGATTTTATATTGGGCGGGGGTGGGGGTGGGGGGTGCACCCACATTGGACAAACTTACATGTAATTGTAATTTAGAATTGTTGTAATATTAAAAATACATATGACCAGTTTCAAGCCCTATATTAGTGACAGTTGCTAATACATTTTAAACTTGATTAAAGGGACATACCCTAGTTTTTAAACACTAACGCATTTGTTTGACTATTATTACCATTTTTAATAACTTAAATCATACTTTACATAGATTTTATTATTTAGATTATCAATTTCCGTACATTCGAAGTGTTTTTGGTCATCCTGGTGTTTTTAATATCACAAAATACATTTTACATATTTTAAAAAACGCACTGCATCTGAGAAGTTTTAGTCTATTTTTAGAAGGTATTTCACCATTTCAAAGTCACAGACTCATGTTTCACTCAATTGTAACTTTATCCAAATGTGTTACAGGTCTGTAGACTAACTAAACTTAGTGTTAATTTTCACGGGTTGAAACTAGGGTATGTCTCTTTAACAACTATACTACTTAATTTGGTTTAATTGTCTAGTGATCTCTATACCTTACATGGGGAGAGACGTAGCCCAGTGGTAAAGCGCTCGCTTGATGCACGGTTGGTTGGGGATCGATCCCCGCCGGTGGGCCCATTGGGCTATTTCTCGTTCCAGCCAGTGTACCACGACTGGTATATCAAAGGCTGTGGTATGTACTATCCTGTCTGTGGGATATTGCATATAAAAGAAGCCTTGCTGCTAATCGAAAAGAGTAGCCCATGAAGTGGTGACAGCGGGTTTCCTTTCTCAATATCTGTGTGGTCCTTAACCATATGTCCAACACCATATAACCGTACAATAAAATGTGTTGAGTGTGTCGTTATATAAAACATTTCTTTCTTTCCATCCTCTAACCATTCTTACTTTATCTCAATATCTGTGTGGTCCTTAACCATATGTCCAACGCCATATAACCGAACATAAAATGTGTTGAGTGCATCGTTAAATAAAACATTTCCTTCCTTCTTCGTTCTATACCTTACATCGATGGAGAATCCTGGTCAGAATGGATCCAGGATTTTGTATCACAAAATTGTTAAAATATCACATTTTAATCTAAATCACATTTGGTAATTTGACATATAAGTCTTAGAGAAGAAACCCGCTACATTTTTTTTCAGTGGAAGTAAGGGATTTATTATATGCACTATCCTACAGACAGGATAGCACATACCACAGCCTTTGATATACCAGTCATGGTACACTGGCTGGAACGAGAAATAGCCCAATGGGCCCACCAACAGGGATCGATCCCAGACTGACACCGCATCAAGCTGTTCACTCCCTATTCAGAAATGCTGTAAAGCTCTCGAACATTGATCAATTGTCTGTTTGAACTATTGGCAGTGTGCCATATGGACACCTGTAGATACTACAAATTAATTAAGAAAGGCGAGGTATTGATTAGACGTTTAATTATTTATTGATGTTTGCTACGTTTTTATGCTTCAGTCAATAAGGTAACAGCTTCCAGTTCTTATGTACAGTAAGGCCTTTTCACCGGTCAAGGGCAGACCATGAAGATACTTCTTTCTTTTTTTTTGGTTTACTTCGACTAACTCGTACATGTAAAACTTAACATTGATATTCTTATCTAAATTGTTGGGTGTTTTTTAAAGCTATATTTTAACGTATTTTCAACTCTAAAATATTTTGGTTTTAATAGGATGTATAACCGATTATCTGATAGCACTTCATTTCCAGATTATAACAAACAGTAAACTTTATAAATGCCTTGTGGACAGTCTATCTTACTGTAACTGCAGAACATTGTCTGAATGCCAACACATGTATGCATTTCATTTGTGTTTATACGTATATTTTAAAATAATAATAAATAAAATAACAGTATAAATGTTGTAAGATGAAATATTTTTAATTTTGCATTGTTACAAATCTGCGGTTGTGTTTATTGGTGTATATATCCTGCAATAATCAAAAGTCACGCACCTAAGAACAAGCAGTTTTATTTAAAGTAAACATGACGTGTAACCGAAAAGAAATAAAACAAATATTATTTACTTACATAGTAGTCCATTGCCGCATATAACACTCAATTTGTTATTAATATTAATACCGCAGCAAATAGCAAATTAAAAAAATAGAACCCACTTTTGACGTACAATGTAACATGTAACAAATAATTGCGCACTCCATTCTTGTTACATGGCAGGATGTAGCCCAGTGGTAGAGTGTTCACTTGATGCACGGTCGGTCTGGGATCGATCCCCATCGGTGTGTCCATTGAGCTATGTCTCGCTCCATGACTGGTATATCAAAGGCCGTGGTATGTGTTATCCTGTCTGTGAGATGGTGCATATAAAACATCCCTTGCTGCTAATCGAAAAGAGTAGCCCATGAAGTGGTGACAGCGGGTTTTCTCCCGAGGTCGATATCTGTGTGGTCCTTAATCATATGTCCGACACCATATAACTGTAAATAAAATGTGTTGAGTGCATCGTTAAATAAAAAACATTTCCTTCCGTTCTTGTTACATGTTCGGCAATTTCTGTCTCTGAACCCTTGTAATTGGTATTGGAAAAAAACAAGCTTTTTCGCTGATAAAAAAAAAAATGGTGTAAATCAATTATCAAAATGTTTCTCATTTTATTTATATATATATGTATATTATGTTACCAGACCAGGGGCCTAATTCACAAAGCTCTCTTAGGCTCTGCTAGACAACAAAGCATCCTCTTTGCAAGTCTTTTAGCATATTACACTGCGATATCACAAAGTTGCGAGACATTTAGTGAATTAGGGCCCAGGAAGTGTTGTCTCTTCATTTGTTGATAAATGTGACATCAGTGGTTCGCGCTAGTGCAGTGTGCACATTAAGTCAATACTTTTCTTAAATTAAGAACCACAATTTTTGCGTCCCTTCCGACTATGGTCCACGTGTGCTTGCGAGCTTTTGAAAATATGTCACATGTGCAACTATTGATTACATGTATATATGTATACACAGTAGGAGTAGAATTTTTTTTATTATTCATTTAACTTACTAATGAATGTGAAAATAGAATTTATTTCCTTCTCTGTTTAGTTATAAGTTCAGGTTTTCTTTTGCAATTATAATCAGTGGCATAGGAAGGTGCCAAAAAGTGGGGTGGGGGGGGGGGGGGCACACTTTTGTATAAATATTTTACACATTTTTACATTATTTTAAAACAAATATAAAGCAAAATACATGAAAAGTGGGGGGTCACGTGCCCCCCTTGCAAATCCCCCCCCCAGCTTCCTACACCAGTGATAATGTTTTCAATAAAAGTCACTGGGTCATCAGGATTTATTGTAGTGATGGGCCGTTCCATGGTAATCATTTAAGCCAGGACGTGACATTCCGACTCTTATGATCTACTTCACTATAAGTCCTTTTCAAATGGAAATGCAGTTTTGTCATTTATAGACTCAATATATATGATACTATAAGCATGCCAGGCGTATCAGAAAGTGAACAGTAAAATATGCGTGTGACCAAATTGCAGTCACTTCCAAGACTGTGCTCTCCCGATGTAGTTTTGAATGTCATATAGCAATTTACAAAAAACTATTTTTCTTCGTAATATTTTAGTTTTGAAGGGGGATGGGACGTTGCCCAGTGGTAAAGCCCTCGCTTGATGGGCAGTCGGTTTGCCATTTGTAATTGATCCTTGTCAGTAGGCCCATTGGGCTATAGCAAATGCTGTGGTATGTGCTATCCTGTCTGGGATAGTGCATATAAAAGATGCCTTGCTACTAATGGAAAACTGTAGTGAGTTTCCTTTCTAAGACTATATGTTAGAATTACCAATAGCCGATGATTAATAGATCAATGTGCTCTAGTGTTGTCATTAAACAGAAACAAAATTTAAACCATGCCATTACTATATATACATGTATGGCTTGTTTTATATGTAAGAAATAGTATAATTATCGTGGGTAACGTAATAAAAGGATCCATATCCAACATATTACATAGTCTAGAGCCCAAGCCACTAGTGAAATTATTTCTCTCTGGGGGGCAGGGCCTAGCTTGCTCGGTTGAGTGCTCCTTTGAGGTGCTTGTGTCACAGGATTGAACCACCTCGATGGATCCATTCAACTGATTGTTTTTTTTCTCATTCCAATCAGTGCACCACACCTGGTCAAAGGCCGGGGTATGTGCTTTCCTGTCTGTGGGAAAGTGCATATAAAAGATCCCTTGCTGCAGTAGGAGTCATGCAGATCAGGACCCATATTCACAAAATATCGTAAGCCTAGTTTTACACGTAAACGTAAATCTACGACTGAAGAGCTATTCACAAAACAACGAAAACGTAAGTTACGTGTAAAGTTGGACGTAAATATAAGAGTGCCTCAGGTTGCAACTAACGCTGCACGTAAGTTGTGTATATATAATAAATCAAGCACGATCGCCGTTATTTACTATTATTTACGGAAACTAGCAGTATTTCCAATAAATGAAGCAGTTTGCGATGGCGAACGCCCACAGATTGAACATATTTTTGTTCGTGATCGAACGGATGTTTTCGACTCGGCCAATTTCTCCTGAGTTATCTTTTCCTTTTTAAGAAATGTCCTCAAGTTCGTACCAAAACGCGGATCCCTACCAATACCAAAATGCCATGGTTCACTGTTCGCTATGTTATTGTTAGCAGACGACAAACAAAATTGCGTTTTGCGCATTTGTTATTTACCCGGTAGCCATCGTTTCTAATGGGTTTTTATTAATTACTCCAGTGAGAATGTTAAATCGTAGATTTACATCCAACTAAGTTACGTTTACATTTACGACCATCTTTGAGAATAAGGTGCTTCTTGCACGTAAATGTAAATCTACGGCACACGTAAGTGCTAGTCGTAGACGTAAATTTACACTTTTTTGTGAATATGGGTCCAGGCCCTTTTATGAGCCCCTATGGGCAACCTAGGGAGACATTTCCACACCAACTAGGTCCTTTTAACAAGCTACTCTTGGCACACTCATCTTCCAAAACTATATGTAGCTCCCCTTTTACTTTTTGATGGACCATTCAAAATTGCGCCTAATTTCCATCACAAAAACTGTGCACCAGTTCTCTTTGGCTTAATCCTATGGGACATTCCAAATTCCATAGCACCATATCACCCTCCCCATTACCGGCCCTGATTGGACTGCTGGTGCTCCCTTGCACATGCCAGTGCAGGCGGTCCCCCCTCCAACCCACCCTACCCCTTTCCTGTCCAGGACGGAGGAGCCGGCCAAAGCCAGGACAGGCGTGCGCTACAACACCTTGCTCTGAATGTGCACGTTAAGCACTCTGACCTGACTTAACCAGTAGGAAAAATGTAGCGGATTTCCTCTGATGACATCCAGTAGCCGATGATTAATTAATCAACGTGCTCTAGAGGTTAATTAACCAGTGTGCCGTAGTGGTTAATTAATCAATGTGCTCTAGTAATTAATTAATCAATGTGCTCCAGCCTTGGTGGTTTGTTGGTGGAGGGGGGAGGGGGTGTCTGAAAAAAACTTGATAGAAAGTAAGTTGCCTTCGTTTCCCTCGTTTGAAGAAACAATTAAAGTTTGACACCAAAAGCAAGTGAAACAACTTGTGAAACAAGACCATGGTATACAGGGGACATTCAGGTAGTTGCGGACTTCGGCAAAATGTACCGGCCTCGGTGGCGTCGTGGTTAGGCCATCGGTCTACAGGCTGGTAGGTACTGGGTTCAGATCCCAGTCGAGGCATGGTTTTTTTAATCCAGATACCGACTCCAAACCCTGAGTGAGTGCGCCGCAAGGCTCAGTGGGTAGGTGTAAACCACTTGCACCGACCAGTGATCCATAACTGGTTCAACAAAGGCCATGGTTTGTGCTATCCTGCCTGTGGGAAGCGTAAATAAAAATCCCTTGCTGCTAATCGGAAAGAGTAGCCCATGTAGTGGCGACAGTGGGTTTCCTCTCAAAATCTGTGTGGTCCTTAACCATATGTCTGATGCCATATGACCGTAAATAAAATGTTCGGCAAAATGCGGACAAACTCAACCACACTGCTGCTGCATTCCATTTTCGTACATCAGACTTTTCATTTTATTGTCTGCAAATTGATAACGAGACCACAGACCACATTTCGCCTCCTCTAACCATTTTTACTTTATTATATTTTACCATCGGTGGGCCCATTGGGCTATTTCTCGTTCCAGCCAGTGCACCACAACTGGTATATCAAAGGCCGTGGTATGTGCTATCCTTTTGTGACGGAACATGCTCTTTTTTTTTTTTTGCCTGTGGCGATGTTAATTGTTTCAGAGGGCCGTGTGCGGCGTGGTTACGTAATACCCCTGCGCGATGTTGGTCGAGCTGTTCCCAATATGCACTTAAGACCAGGTGGGCTTTGTTACATAATACCTCCGCGCAACCGTACCCTCTAATACACACCCAGACCAGTTGTGGAGGCCATGTGGCCAGTAGTTAACGTAATGTCGTCTCCGCTGTTGATAGTTTCTGTTTTACGATAGGATTTTTCCTGGCGGGGTTGGCGACAGCTAGTCGTGACCATCTAAGTAAAAAATGTCGTCTTGGTCGCTGTTGTTGATATTCGGTTTTTGTAATAAATAGATAGGATTTTAGAGATATCGGGGAGAAACATATTATTGGAAGGTTACCGGTAAACTGACGTCCGTTTGGCTTTGGTAAAATATATATTAGCCTGCTCTGTGGACCTTTAAACTTGATGTTATTGATGTTATTTTATAGGTATTTTAATACTGTATTATACCAATATTATTTAGACAGTGTTTTCCGGTAAACTGACGTTAAGTAAATTGTAATTCACTGTTCTAAAATTATTAAAGCTTTTCAGTCATCCTAGAGGACCTAGTTGTATCAACTGTAGGTTATTAGAATATTGTGATAGGTACCTAGTGATTAAGTCTGTATTACAAGGTTACTGAATGATTAGTTGTTGTTGTTGTAAAATTAACTGCGGCAAATATATTTGTCAGCTTAGGCTAAACAGAGTTCCAAATGTCCTGTATTAATTAAGTTCCCCTGCTATAACGTGCTTATTATACTTTATATAAGATCTTATCTCTGTTTATACCTAGAGCCGAGCTACTCGGGTATACACTACCCGATACAGAGAGATCTAATAGATATACAGTTAGGAGAGATATTTGGATAGACATGTTTTATTCAGTTACGGGTATTATAGGATCCCCGTGACACCTGTCTGTGGGATGGTGCATATAAATAATAAAAGATCTCTTGCTACTAATGAAAAAATATGTAGTGGGTTTCCTCTCTGTGACTGTCAAAATGACCATATGTTTGACATCCAATAGCCGATGATTAATAAATCAATGTGCTCTAGTGGTGTTGTTAAACAAAACAAACTTCTTATTATTATTATAATTTATGGTAACAAAATAGAATCTAATGACTAATTGTGATATACATTGACAGGAAAAACAGCCAGTCAAGTTCATTAAACTACGACAAATACAGTAGAAGCCAAGAGTGTCCGCAATTACCCGAATACCCATTAGGCTATTTCTCGTCCCAGCCAGTGCACCACAACTGGTATACCAAAGGCCGTGGTATGTGCTATCTTGTCTGTGAAATGATGCATATAAAAGATACCTTGCTGCTAAACGGAAAGAGTAACCCATTGTGTGGCAACATTCGGTTTTCCTCTCTCATTATCTGTGTGGTCCTTCCATATGTCCAATGCCATATAACCGTAAATAAATTAAAATGTATTGAAATTAACATTTATTAGATACAAACAGATGAAGTTTTACAATGTGCTAAAATGTTAAACAAATATTCCTTTCCTTTTCATGGCAGGACTCGAATTTAAGAATTGATTACTTCAGGGTTTTATTTCTAAAATTTGACTTGATGCCAGGGGTGCACAAATGTGAAATTGTGATAGTTGCGCGGTGGGCAACCAGTAGCTGAACTTTGGTTGCCCACATATTTCATAAAACGTTTTATGAATATAACTGTCTTTAAAATGAAACTGAAATTTAAAATGTTTTTATTATTATCATTACTTATCAGTTTAGTTTTATATCTTTTTTAACATTATTTATCTACAGCTTATCTTCATTTAGGCTGAAAAAAATCTTTATTTTGGTTTGAACTGCTTTTAATTGTATTTTAAAATAACCCATCTATTCCACACCCCAATGATTTCGTAATTTGTGCCATTTTGTTGATTTCCGCGTCGCGTTAAATGCTTGTTGTTGATTTCAGCTTGTAAAATATGTAGCCTAAGAATGCTGACTTCACGTTATGACAACTATTCATTTACGTCAAAAGGTTTTGATTAAAAAGATAATGAATTCAAATTTTACGGTCTTTTTAAAATCTAGCTAACTTCTGAGATGTCACCTCACAGTCAAACAAATTTATATAATATTTTATCTAACAAATATCATGATTATTTTTAACTAATTGTATTCAGTGTACTTTTAACCGCAATTTGTATAAATACTGCATGTTCCTTTCCCGCGATTGCGAAATGCATGAGTGCGAAATTAACAAAGACAACGGAAATAAACAAACGAAATAGCAATTAAGTAGTCATTGATCCGAACAACTATTTGGTGGTGGGGTTTTTTCTCACAAATTTACATCAAGATTTACTTGCGTGTAATCGTATTGTTTAATGTCTGCAACAATGTCTTTTGACACGTGCAAGTCTCGGCTGACTGTCAAGCGTGACCTATATGCACACTAAGAACAGCCAACGAACGTTTTCCAAACGTTCGCGAACTATGCGATTGGTTCCCTACGTGGACATTGGGTTTAACGTGAAGCGCATAAACCAGTTTAGCGGACGTTTTTGTTTTGCTTGGTCTAGCTGAACTCGGCCCTAGCCTACTTGTCTTTGGCCCTGAACTAGCATGTGTATTGAAACTGACACGCAATTTCGGTCCGTTTTTATTACTTTTGCTCAAAGACTACAGAGTTAAAATAACACGCTACAGATTTTTCAGACTTTTCTTGCATACATGTTGCCGTTAAAATGAATAACTGTGATTATTAAAAATATCAAACATTGTTATGCTGAATTCTTGATGACACCTGCTTCTCATTACCATTCGCGAGATCCCTGTTAATATTTGGTATTATTATTATATGTTAGGTGTCGGATAGATTAGGTAACCGATTGTTCACATTGGAAGATAGAAAATGGCTTAGCCAAATTTTTAGCTCAGAACTGGATGGTTGTTGGTGTAGTTTGTGGCCTTTCACATGTCTTGACAACGAATGGTTGCCCACAACATATTTTGGTTGTCCCGGGTGCGCGGACAACCGATTTGTGCACCCCTGAACTTGATGCCTATGGCTTTGAACGTGGGAATTTTAGCATCATTAAAAAGAAAATTGGTAATTTTGAATTTTAATTTTTTAAACATCTTATTAAGTTAGAATTTAAAATAGTAACACTATACATATACTTGTATTTATCTGTTTTGTGATATGAAATGTTATGGGTGAGGGAAGGGGTGTTTGTCAAGAGTTATGTATATATAATTTTCAATTTATATCTTTATATAATCACACACAAAAATATATATTTACATTCAGATTGAGAAGTTTTTAGTCCAAAATTGAGAATAAATAATGACATAGCCTTTGGAGAACAGTGGGAAATGGTGCCCATTATAGGAGTCTAAAAACATAGGTGATAAAACCCTGTACTCACAGCAATTTTGAGTGCCTACAACAATTTTGAGTCTGCCTACAGCAATTTTGAGTCTGCCTACAGCAATTTTAAAACAGCAATGTTTGCAACAAAAAAAACACAAATTTAAGAACCAAAAATTATTCCTTCAACCAACAGCAATATTTATATTCTATGGCCCATGACTGGTATATCAAAGGCTGTGGTATGTGTTATCCTGTCTGTGGGATGGTGCATATAAAAGATCCCTTGTTGCTAATTGAAAAGAGTAGCCCATGAAGTGGCGACAGCAGGTTTCCTCTCTCAATATCTGTGTGGTCTTTAACCATATGTCCGATGCCATATAACCATAAGTAAAATGTGTTGAGTGGTGCGTCGTTAAATAAAACATTTCTTTCTTTTTTATTCTACGGCAAAAAACCAGCTGTCATTAAACTGTCATTGGTGCCGACGTTAATTTTGAGTCCTGCCTAGTTTAAACATGTATGTACAATAAACATTCCTTTCGTTTTGTTTCAGGCTGTAGTTCCATGCTACCATCAAGCCAACCAGAAACCAAACCTTATTATTCGAGTGACAAACTACAAGGAATTCAAGAAACTGCTGCGTACAAAAACTAACCTCCTTGTCATTTTTACACTGTCAGGTAAACAATTTAATTTTAAATAGAAAATACAAATTAACCTCCTTGTCATTTTTGCACTGTCAGGTAAACAATTTAATTTTAAATAGAAAATACAAATTAACCTCCTTGTCATTTTTGCACTGTCGGGTAAACAATTTCTTGGACATTTAAAATAGAAAATAAAAACTAACCTCGTCATTTTTGCACTGTCAGGTAAACAATTTCTTGGGCATTTAAAATAGAAAATAAAAACTAACCACCTTGTCATTTTTGTACTGTCAGGTAAACAATTTCATTTTAAATAGAAAATACAAATTAACCTCATTGTCAAGTTTGTTGTAACCTCTTTGTTAATTTTATGTTGTCAGGTAAACAATTTCGTGTACATTTAAATTTAAATAAAAATAAAAACTGACTTTATTGTCATGTAAATGATTTACATTAAAATTAACCTCCTCGTCATTTTTGCACTGTCGGGTAAACAATTTCATTTTAAATAGAAAATGCAAATTAACCTCATTGTCAAGTTTGTTGTAACCTCTTTGTTAATTTTATGTTGTTAGGCAAACAATTTCATGTACATTTTAAATAAAAATAAAAATTGACCTTATTGTCAAGTTTATTGTCATGTAAATGGTTTACATTAAAACTAACCTCCTCGTCATTTTTGCACTGTTGGGTAAACAATTTCATTTTAAATAGAAAATGCAAATTAACCTCATTGTCAAGTTTGTTGTAACCTCTTTGTTAATTTTATGTTGTCAGATAAACAGTTTCATGTACATTTTAAATAAAAATAAAAATTGACCTTGTTGTCAAGTTTATTGTCATGTAAATGGCTTACATTAAAATTAACCTCCTTGTCATTTTTGCACTGTCAGGTAAACAATTTCTTGGACATTTAAAATTAATAAAAATTAACCTCCGTGTCAACTTTGTTGTTATGTAAACAGTTTACACAAAAACTGACCTTGTCATTTTTGCACCGTCAGGTAAACACTTGCATGGACATATTATAAACAAAAATAAAAATTAACCTCATTGTCAAGTTTGTTATCATGTAAACAGTTTGCACAAAAACTAACCATGTCAGTTTTGCACTGTCAGGTAAACAACATGGACATTTTAAATAAAAATAAAAATTGACATCATTGTCAAAGTTTGTTGTCATGTAAACAGTAACATATTTGTTAATTTTCTGTTGTCAGGTTAACAATTTCATGAACATATTACATAAAAATAAAAATTAATCTCATTGTCAAAAATGTTGTCCCAGTTTACCCAGAATTTTATTTCTTTGTTAATTTTGTGTTGTCAGGTAAACAATTTTATGGATCTTTTAAATAACAAAAATTAACCTCGGTCATTGTCAAGTTTGTTATCCTTTGTTCACACAAAAATTAACTTCTTTAATTTTGAGTTGTCAGGTAAACTATTTCATAAATCTTAATTAATACAAAAATTAACTTCCTTTTGATTTTTGCATTGTCGGTTAAGAAGTTTCATGAACTTTTAAATAGCGCAAAAATTACCCTCTATCGACTTTTGTTTTCTCCAGAAAAAGAAACATCAAAAACAATGAAGTTGTTTGAAGATGTAGCGGAGGAAATGAAGGGAAAGGCCACCATGGCATTTATTAACTGTGCGTAAGTATCATTTCGTGTTCTACCTAGGACAGTGTTTTGGGGAAAACCTCTACATCGTATTTATTAATTGTGCGTAAGTATCGGTGTATGTTCTACATGTGACAATGTTTTTGATGCATACAAGTGTATTTCTATAAATAATTTTTTTAAGTAATAGATCGATCGATAGTTTCCTTTTATCCTGCAACGACTGTTTCTATTGGCTAATTATGATGACCGATAAAAGCAAAATCATAAATGTATACTAGCAGATTATCACTTTTAACGTCACATATTTGACATTTTTGATGTCACGCATGGCTACATTACAAAATCAGTCATTTGATTATCGTACAATATAGCTGAAATAACAGAAATAATAGCTTTTTTTCACATAATTTGTATGGACTGTAGGACATATGGGAAATGTCCCATTCTGATCTTCACAGGATAAAGCCGATATCCTATGTCATTAACTAATTATTCCCTATTTTTATGTTTTTGAGACATCAATGTAAGCTTCTTCACTGAAGGGAATATATGGTAGCACTAAACCAAATAATGTCCGGCTGGGTCAAAGTTCGAGGTGCACCGAACTTTACATAGAGAAGTTAACACCACAAGTCCTGTGATTGGTTATAAATGTGAATGTGATGGTTGTAAAAAAAATTAGTTTCATCTGGGCTAAAAATGTATGCAATTTTATTTGATTTAGTACCACTGTGTCAAGTAGCCTTGTGCTTGGAACATATATGGGGTACCTGTAAAAAAAACAGTACTCAGATTTTGTGCGAAACTAGGGTTGTTGTAGAAACATCTGGTTATACCTAAAATGAGCCATGAAAGGTACCATTTTCTGCAGTTAATACTTTGAGATAGGGGTTATAGTACTGATATTTATAGGTCAATGTTTGGTTAATATATTGCATATAGTGTTTTTAAACACAAACATTAACATGGTTGCCTATGGGATTTTATTTGGTATAGTCCAACCATATAACTTAACAGTCTTTTGGTGTGCCATCAGCCATTACTAAGGGTAAATAACTCTAACAGACTTCTAATAGTATTTCATGATGTTTTGTATACTAATTCAGTTTTGTTTAACTGGTGAATTCGTCTTTCTTATTTGTGACAGAAACGAGAAGAAGTTTTGCAAAAAGCTGAAAGTTTCTCCAACTACGTTTGAACTAAAGCATTACAAGTAAGTGTATGATGCTGGAAATAACACAGTTGAGAGATGTCATGTGTACAAACAATACAGCAGACCACATCATGCTACAAACTACACATAGCCCAGTGGTAAAGTGCTCACTTGATGCGTGGTCGGTCTAGGATCAATCCCCATCAGTAGGCCCATTGGGCTATTTCTCGTTCCAGCCATTGCACCACAACTGGTATATCAAAAGCCGTGATATATGCTATCCTGTCTGTGGAATAGTACATATAATAGATACCTTTGCTACTAATTTAATGGAAAAATTAAGCAGGTTCTCTAAGACTATACGTCAAAATGACTAAATGTTTGACATCCAATAGCTGATGATTAATAAATCAATGTGCTCTAGTGGTGTCATTAAACAAAACAAACTTTTACTTTTGAAATCAGTTTCAAGCCTTCGGTATATGATGCTGGAAATGAACATAGTTGGGAGATGTCATATGTACAAACAATACAGCACGCCACATGCTACACTACACCACTGGCAGCATACATCACAAAAAGTGCCATGTGGAATACATCACATAACACTATGAGGCGGGACCGAAATCCAATGGTAAAGTGTTCATCTGATGTGCTGTCGGTCTAGGATTGATCCCCATTGGTGGGCCAATTGGGCTATATCTCGTTCCGGATTTAGCTTAGTCAGTTGAGTTGTTGCTTGAGGTACTTGAGTCGCAAGATCAAACCACCTCAGATTCATCCATTCATCTGATTGGTCAAAGGCTGTGGTATGTGCCTTCCTGTCTGTGGGAAAGTGCATGCAAAAGATCTGTTGCTGCTAATGTAGCGGGTTTCCTCTGATGACTACGAGTCAGAATTACTAAATGTTTGACATCCAATAGCTGATGATTAATTAATTAATGGGGAGCGGGATGTAGCTCAAGGGGTAGCGTGTCCACCTGTGAAGTGGTCGGTCATCGGATCGATCCTTCTCAGTAGACTCATTTGCAATTTGGGCTATTTTCAGTTCCAACCAGTGGTCCACAATTGGTTGATCAAAGGCCATGGTATGTGCTGTCCTGTCTGTGGGAAAGTGCATATAAAAGTCCCCTTGCTGCTTATCCGAAAGAGTAGTCTATGTTGCGGCATCGGGTTTCCTCTACAGAAATATGTCAGAATGGCCATATGTTTGACGTTCAATAACCGATGATAAGATAAAAATCAATGTGCTTTAGAGGCGTCGTTAAATAAAACAAACTTTATATCTCGTTCCAGCTAGCCCTCCACATTACTGAAATACACTGATCACTTAACATCACACCACATGTACACGTACTTGTAGTGTGCGTCATTAAAGCGACGGACCCTAGTTTTTAAACACTACAACATATTTTTCATTATTAGAAGTTATCTATATTTTAGCAAGTACTTTACCACGTTCTTTGGACACAGTAATGTAACTGTCTTTGTTTTTATTGTGGATACCATGTTGAAAAATTTAATATTGTAGACAATCCTTGTTATATGAAATCTTAAACAAGTTATGATATTATTTTCTGTATGTTTCATTTTAGGGATGGAGAGTTCAACAAAGATTACGACAGGAAGTTGGTGTTTAAAGTGAGTGGAATTAGAATATTCATATATTCATAATTTAACATTCCAATATCACCACAATCAAACACACACGCACGCACGCACGCACGCACGCACACACACGCACACACACCCATTCTGCCTTCCTGACCAAATTATAGTTGTAAATGGCTCGTGTATCTGCCATTATTACTTATATGCTATCATGGACCAGGCATGTGTGCAGGAGTTTTAGCAGGGGTTTAGGGCATGAAGTGTATAAGGGGGTCGATTCATGCTCACGTGGAAAATATATTGAGAAAAAAGAACATTTGCTTGAGCAGGGAGGGGTTTTGGCCCCCAAAACCCTCCTCCTCCACTTAGATGCCTCCCCCCCCCAAATGCTCCCCCTCCACTTAGATGCCCTGAACGCTCCCCTTGCACACACACCTGATGAACTATTGTTAAATTGGCTGGTTTTTTCATACCCAATGTGTATCTTGAATTTTTTTTAATTTTCAGTGTTATCCATATAAAATTTCCAGTTTTTTCTTTTTATTATTCTTCATGCCTCATATTCTCATGCATGATATATGTTGTGTTAGATTTTATCAGTGCTCTTAAATTTTTTTCCCTCTTGCCTTTTTTGATATATATTTTAAGAAATGTTCTTTCTGAAATATTATTAATGTTTTGCGGGGTTTTTTCCCTTCTCTCTCTCTAGTCCATGGTGAACTTCCTGATGGATCCAAAGGGTGATCTCCCCTGGGAAGAGGATGCAGCCGCCCAGGACGTTGTTCATTTAGACACTGAAGGGGTACGTATATTTAGTCAGGCTAGGATACTGTGAAGGAGTACATATATTTAGTCAGGCTAGGATACTATGAAGGGGTACGTATATTTAGCCAGGCTAGGGTACTATGAAGGGGGTACGTATATTTAGCCAGGCTAGGGTACTATGAAGGAGTATGTATATTTAGTCAGGCTAGGATACTATGAAGGAGTACATATATTTAGCCAGGCTAGGGTACTGTGAAGGAGTACGTATATTTAGCCAGGCTAGGGTACTATGAAGGAGTACGTATTTTTAGCCAGGCTAGGGTACTATGAAGGAGTACGTATATTTAGCCAGGCATGGGTACTAGAAGGAATAGGTATATTTAGTCGGGCTAGGGTACTCTGAAGGAGTACGTATGTTTAGTCGGGCTAGGGTACTGTGAAGGAGTATGTATGTTTAGTCAGGCTAGGGTACTGTGAAGGAGTACGTATATTTAGCCAGGCTAGGGTACTGTGAAGGGGTACGTATTTTTAGCGAGGCTAGGGTACTGTGAAGGGGTACGTATATCTAGCCAGGCTAGGGTACTATGAAGGGGTAGTTATATTTAACCAGGCTAGGGTACTATGAAGGGGTATTTATATTTAGCCAGGCTAGGGTACTGTGAAGGGGTATTTATATTTAGCCAGGCTAGGGTACTGTGAAGGGGTATGTATATTTAGCCAGGCTAGGGTACTGTGAAGGGGTATGTATATTTAGCCAGGCTAGGGTACTGTGAAGGGGTATGTATATTTAGTCAGGCTAGGGTACTGTGAAGGGGTATGTATATTTAGTCAGGCTAGGGTACTGTGAAGGGGTATGTATATTTAGTCAGGCTAGGGTACTGTGAAGGGGTATGTATATTTAGTCAGGCTAGGGTATTGTGAAGGGGTATTTATATTTAGCCAGGCTAGGGTACTGTGAAGGGGTATTTATATTTAGCCAAGCTAGGGTACTGTGAAGGGGTATGTATATTTAGCCAGGCTAGGGTACTGTGAAGGGGTATGTATATTTAGCCAGGCTAGGGTACTTTGAAGGGGTATGTATATTTAGTCAGGCTAGGGTACTCTGAAGGGGTATGTATATTTAGTCAGGCTAGGGTACTGTGAAGGGGTATTTATATTTAGCCAGGCTAGGGTACTATGAAGGGGTATTTATATTTAGGCAGGCTAGGGTACTATGAAGGGGTATGTATATTTAGCCAGGCTAGGGTACTACGAAGGGGTACATATTTTTAGCCAGGCTAGGGTACAATGAAGGAGTACGTATATTTAACCAGACTAGGATACTCTGAAGGAGTATGTATATTTAGTCAGGCTAGGGTACTATGAAGGAGTACGTATCTTTAGCCAGGCTAGAATACTCTGAAGGAGTATGTATATTTAGCCAGACTAGGATACTCTGAAGGAGTATGTATATTTAGCCAGACTAGGATACTCTGAAGGAGTATGTATATTTATTCAGGCTAGGGTAGTATGAAGGAGTACGTATCTTTAGCCAGGCTAGGGTACTATGAAGGGGTATGTATATTTAGCGGGTACATATTTTTAGCCAGACTAGGATACTCTGAAGGAGTATGTATTTTAGCCAGACTAGGATACTCTGAAGGAGTATGTATTTTAGCCAGACTAGGGTACTCTGAAGGAGTATGTATATTTAGCCAGACTAGGGTACTCTGAAGGAGTATGTATATTTAGCCAGACTAGGGTACTCTGAAGGAGTATGTATATTTAGCCAGACTAGGATACTCTGAAGGAGTATGTATTTTAGCCAGACTAGGGTACTCTGAAGGAGTATGTATATTTAGCCAGACTAGGGTACTCTGAAGGAGTATGTATATTAGCCAGACTAGGGTACTCTGAAGGAGTATGTATTTTAGCCAGACTAGGATACTCTGAAGGAGTATGTATTTTAGCCAGACTAGGGTACTCTGAAGGAGTATGTATATTTAGCCAGACTAGGGTACTCTGAAGGAGTATGTATTTTAGCCAGACTAGGGTACTCTGAAGGAGTATGTATATTTAGCCAGACTATTATTATTGCCTTTTTGTTTGGCTATAAACTAAAAAAAAAGGTTCTTGCTAAAATATTAATAATATGTATTGTTTTGCCTAAACACTGATTTTTACTTCATACATCCTGATTGCTAAGTAAAAAATTATTCGATATTAAACAGTCTTTAAGTAATTACTGGATATTAAACTATTTTGTATATAGTTTGTCCTGAGTGAAATAATTTTAAATAATTATCTTAAACAATCAATAAAGTGATCGATTGTTTGATAAACTGATTGATAGACATGTACATTGCTTCAAATTTTTTTCTTTCAGAGTTTAAACAAACTATTACGGAAAGAAAAACGTCCCTTGTTAGTTATGTTTTATGCACCATGTAAGTATTATTTTCAAAACAAATACGTTTTTAAATAAATGTTATTGTCCCCAGAAATACTTGGAAGTGTCAGGGTTGAGGAGCCCTGAACTCACTGACTTACAAATATTTTAAATATATTTCATATATATACAGAATATTTACATGTACACAATGTTCATGTTTAAAACATATACTGCATTAAAAAAAACCTTTCATCCACTCACCTACTCACCTACTCCCCCCCCCCTCCCCCCCAAATATTCATGTACATCAGTTTTCATACATGTCAGTAATTAGTTTTAATTATTTCTGAGAGCAAGGCATTTGAAACGTTTATATTTATAATTATAGTGTTCCTTCACCATTAAAACAAATTTAAAAAGTGGAATACTTATACTTTAAATCATGAACTGTGTACTGCAATAAAATATTAACGGTAGAAATGCTTGGTATGTTCCTTCACATTATGCAGGGTTTGAAATTTACAATGCACTGGCGTAGGAAGGTGTTGGGGGGGGGGGGGGCACTTTTATATTTACACACTTTTATACTATTATAAAGCAAATATAAAGCAAAATATCTGCCAACCCGCCCCCGCCTCCCCCCAGCTTCCTACGCCAGTGCCACGGCACCGACAGCAAGTGCTTACTTGTCATTTTGCCCTGAAAATCCAACACTGCCGACTACAGTAAAAATGTCACTGTGCTCTTCCCATACATTCCATGTTGTATATTTTGTATATATACTACTCAAAAGAATTTAAAGGTCAGACGATATTTTCTACATTATTTTCTGAATGTCAATTATATTAGCTAGACCATAATGTCACGCATGGTATTGTTCCATTTTGACGAAAGTGGGTCTAAGCAACCCATAAATGAATTAAAATCAACGGTCATTGACACTGTCGACTAGTTCTAATGGCGAAAACATGCTTACATTTGCACGTAAATTAAGGCGAAAGCGAAAGGTCTGCTAAGTGCCCATAACTTGCTTTTTCACAAAGCGCTTCATTTGCACGCTTTGCACGTGTATTCCATGTTCCCAATACTGAATTTCCGTATAATTGGAGCTTGCGTTCGTGTACGGTGTACACTCCAAATTCGACAATGGTACGATTTCAACTGACTATCGAAGATCAATGAAGGGCTATTGCTTGGCTTCAGGATGGCAATATGCAAAGAAATGTTGCTCTGAGACTTGGTGTCAGTCAGAGTGTCGTTGGCCGACTGTGGCAACGGTACCAAGCAACGAATTCTGTTCGAAATCGTCCACGTTCGGGAAGACCCCGAAGCACTACAAATAGAGAGGACCGCTACATCACCAATATGGCTCTGCGTCAACGCACAACCACTGCACGCCGATTACGTGACAATCTGCGGACTGCGACTGGAACTCGAGTGTCTGATCAAACCATACGCAATCGTCTGAGAGCCAATAATCTACGCTGCCGTCGCCAGGCTGTTCGACCACCACTCCTACCACGTCACAGAACGGCCAGACGTCATTGGTGCACGCTTCATCTGCGGTGGCAACGTGTTCAGTGGGGTCGAGTGATGTTCACTGATGAGTCCAGGTTTAGTCTCCAGTTCAACGACGGTCGGGTTCGTGTCTACAGACGTCCTGGGGAGTGCTTCGCTGACGTTAACGTTAGACAACGTCACCGGTTCGGTGGTGGCAGTGTCATGGTGTGGGGCGGCATCTCTATCCACCACAGGACCCCCCTCTATGTGGTGGATGGCAATCTGAATGGAATCCGCTATCTGAATGAGATTATCCGGCCGTTGGTTCTCCCAGGCCTTCAGCAGACTGGCGGCGGGGCAGTTCTGCAGGATGACAATGCCACACCCCACCGCGCCAGGGTGGTAACGGACTTTCTCAGACAACAAGGTATTGCCAGGATGGATTGGCCAGCATATTCGCCTGACTTGGCCCCAATAGAGCACGCCTGGGACGAATTAGGCAGGAGAGTTCGGGATAACCATGCCCCTCCGACCAACCTTCATGATCTGGCAGAGTGGCAGGCCATTCCCCAAGAGTTCTTCAGATGTCTGATCAACAGCATGAGGCAACGATGTGTCAAGTGTATTCGCGCCAGGGGTGGATTCACACACTATTAAATGAATGTTCTAATGTGTAAAATCCATGTTTGACAACCTTCAACTTTGACGGCATGTCATGTGACTTTCTTGTATACAGTGACGTTTATTTGTTTTTTTTTGTAAATATGGAACAATAAATAAAAAAATTGGTGTAGTTTACATCATCAATCTAATACACTCTGAAACTTATTTGGTTATCAATTTTTGACCCTTAAATTCTTTTGAGTAGTATACATTGAAACTCATCTAAACCGAACACCCTCGGGACCAAGTAAAAAGTCAGGTTTTAAGACGTATCCGGTTTAGAGAGGTTCTCTTCTGTACAGATATTTAAAAAGGGGCCACAAAAAATGTCCGGTTTTGAGGGAATTTCGGTTCACAGAGGGTTCTGTTTTGAAAGGTTTCACTGTAGTTGACAAGCTGCTTGGGCCTGTTCTCTGATTGGGTTGGGGGTTTCTTAACCATCCCAGGCAGTGCCCCATGACTGGTATATCAAAGACTCTAGTATGTATGGTCATGTCTGTGGGACAGAGCATATAAAAGATACCTTGCTACTTAGGAACAAATGTAGCTGGTTTCCTCTGAAATCTACATCAGTACATGTTAGAATTATAAAATATTTTACATTCAGTAGCCAATGATTTATAAATCTCTTGTGTTCAGATATTCAAAAAGAGGCCACGAGAAACGTCCGGTTTTGATGGAATTCTGGTTTAGAGAGGGTCCGGTTTTGAGAGGTTTAATTTAACAACGCACTCAAAACATTTTATTTACAATTATATGGCGTCAGACATATGGTTAAGGACCACACAAATATAGAGAGGAAACCCACTGTCGCCACTTCATGGGCTACTCTTTTCAATTAGCAGCAAGGGATCTTTTATATGCACCATCCCATAGACAGGATAACACATACCACAGCCTTTGATGTACCAGTTGTGGTGTTATGGCTGGAACGAGAAATAGCCCAATGGGCCCACTGATGGGGATCAATCCCAAAACGACTACACATCAAGCGAGTTCTTTACCACGTCTGGGGAGGACTATAGTTTCTGTTTTTAAGTCTGGGGAGGTATTTTTTCTTTTTTGGGTTTTTTTTTCAATGTTTTTTGTGTTGTTACAGTAAGACCTGTCCCCAACCAGGGTGAATAATAAGGACAGATGGTCAACATGACCTTGATATATTACATATAACAGGTTTTCACTAAATTCTAGAGTAACCTGAGGAATAGTTCTAGAAGCAATACTAGTATAATAGAGGAAAGAATACAATTCAGTATACAGATATTAATTTACAAAGAAATAAAACTATCGCTAGTTGTGTAAATGCATAGAGTAGAAAATTATAAAAATGAAAGCTCAATAGAAAGTTGTTTATTTGTTTTAAATGAAAAATCAATGAGAGGTAAGAAAAAAAAGTTCATTAGTTGGTTTTTTTGTTTGTTTTGTTTTCAAAGTTACATTATTCCTGAATGTTACATCACAAACTATTTGTTTCTTCACCCAATCAGTTTATCCGACGCCATATATCCGTAAATAAAATGTGTTGAGTGCATCGTTAAATAAACCATTTCCTTCCTTCCTTCCAATCAGTTTACAGTTTACGACAGGAGAGAAATTTTATTACGTAGAATTCTTGTATATCTTCTTTTTGCTTTTCCAGGGTGTGGTTTCTGTAAAAGATTAAAACCTGAATACTCCGCTGCAGCCACAGAACTTAAAAGTGAAGCAGTGAGTTTTTATTCTATTCTATTTTATTCTGATAAGATTGTTAAATGTCACAAAGGTAAGACAAAATATCTATAACAAGTGGAATGTGCCAACTACATGTATTCTCGTTCCAACCAGTGCACAACAACTGGTCAAAGGCTGTGGTATGTGCTATCCTGTCTATGGGAAAGTGCATATAAAAGATCCCTTGCTGCATTAGAAAAAATGTAGCAGGTTTTCCTGTGATGACTACGAGTCAGAATGATCAAATGTTTGACACCCAGTAGCCGATGATTAATTAATCAATGTGCTCTTAGTGGTGTCGTTAAACAAAACAAACAAACTTCTCTTTTTCTGCAAACATTTAATATGTCGGCTTCAGACCCTAGTTTATAAACACTACAACATGTTTTTTCACTTTTAGAGTTGTTTTTGATAAATGAAATTAGCCATTACTTAGATTTTATTGTTTAGATTATCCATTTCCGTACATCCAAAGTGTTTCTGGTCATCCTGGTGTTTTTAATACCACGAAATGCATTATTCTTGTTTTTAAAAATGCACGTACCTTTGAGAAGAAACGGTTATGGAGACAAGCTCTAGTCTTATTTTTAAAGGTATTTTCCTGTTTCAACATCACAAAGTCTTGTTTCACTCTGTTGTAACTTTATCCAGATGTATAAAAAAATCAGTGTGCTCTAGTAGTGTCGTTAAATAAAACAAACATTACTTTTTTATCCAGATGTGTTACATGTTTGTTGTCAAGCGAAAATACTTGCCGAAAAGCCATTTTACAGTGAAAAATCTAATTTTAAAGACACAGGAAGCCAAGTTGTCTTTTGTTTTCTGTTAATAAATCGTTTCTGGTGAGTGTCATGTGCAAAACGGCGGGAAATATGAATTGGGGAATGCACTGTATACATTGTGCAGTATGTCGACTGGCGTGACGTCGGGCGAGATATCTTGCCTGCAGTAGTCAGAAGGTTAACCAAACTTAGTGTCCATTTTCATGGGTTAAAAGTAGAGTGTGCGCCTTTAAAAGCAGTATGATGTATTGAGTATGCAGGGTTTACAAAGTTTTATTTTGTGTTGTAGGTTTTGGTTGGAATAGATGTCGACAAACCGCATCACATGAATTTAAGAGCTGAATATAACATCACTGGATTTCCAACTCTTGTTTATTTTGAGTAAGTATGATGCTAGCTCACACGTCCATTAACTCTGTCAGGGCTAAGTCTGGGTTAGCAGAAAACGTTGCCAAGTTATCTATTAAACTTCAGAACCGGCCTCGGTGGCGCAGTGGTTAAGCCATCGGACTACAGGCTGGTAGGTACAGGGTTCGCAGCCGGGTACCGGCTCCCACCCAGAGCGAGTTCTTAAGGGCTCAATGGGTAGGTGTAAGGCCACTACACCCTCTTCTCTCTCACTAACCACTAACAACTAACAACTAACCCACTGTCCTAAGACAGACAGCCCAGATAGCTGAGGTGTGTGCCCAGAACAGCGTGTTTGAACCTTAATTGGATATAAGCACGAAAATAAGTTGAAGTAATAATAAATAAACTTCAAAATTTGAAAAAATCCAGTTACTTTCTCACAAAATAGCAAGTATTACATTAAATTATTGTGCCAAATCTAAATAAAATTCACCAAATGTTTATAAAATTTGCAAATTCGTGAATTTGATGAGTGTCAGAGCTAAAGTGTATTCGTTGTAACTGTCCAGCCAGTGTGGTCCTTAACCATATGTCTGACGCCATATAACCATAAATAAAATGTGTTGAGTGTGTCGTTAAATAAAACATTTCCTTCCTTCTTTGTAACCGATTGTCAGTTTTTAACAATCAAATGATCTCTAAGTACTATAACTTAAATACGTTAATGTTTTTTTAATCTGATGTTACAAATCATTAGTTTGATCTTGTTTGAGTAACATGTTAGTGGCTGGTACAAACACTGCGATGAGAAACCTAACGCCCATATCCGAAACCAGCTGAGTCTGTATTTACTGGATTTCTTCGTGTCACATTTATAGTGGTCAGCAAGGCTTCTAGAATTTTTATAAAATCCACTTGCCATGAGATCGGTGATTTAAAAAATATATACTAGCCACGATTAAATATTCACTAGCCCTACTTTACTTTTCTTTAATCCAATTTTACTAAATAATAGTAATAATCAGACATGTCACCTAAAGAGGGAGACAGAGTTTAAAAACACTAACATGTGGGATGGGGCAGGATATTCATATTTACAAAATAGACTTAACTGCAACATTTGACAAATTGTTTTTACTAGCCATCGGCATGGCAATAGTAGTTATTTACTAGCCCAACATCAAATATCACTAGCCATGGGAGTGGGGCTAGCATAATCTAGAAGCCCTGTCAGGCATGGCAATAGTAGTTATTTACTAGCCCAACATCAAATATCACTAGCCATGGGAGTGGGGCTACCATAATCTAGAAGCCCTGTCAGGCATGGCAGTAGTAGTTATTTACTAGCCCAACATGAATATCACTAGCTATGGGAGTGGGGCTACCATAATCTAGAAGCCCTGTCAGGCATGGCAATAGTAGTTATTTACTAGCCCAACATGAATATCACTAGCCATGGGAGTGGGGCTACCATAATCTAGAAGCCCTGTCAGGCATGGCAATAGTAGTTATTTACTAGCCCAACATTGAATATCACTAGCGATGGGAGTGGGGCTACCATAATCTAGAAGCCCTGTCGGGCATGGTAATAGTAGTTATTTACTATCCCAACATTGAATATCACTAGCCATGGGAGTGGGGCTACCATAATCTAGAAGCCCTGTTGGGCATGGTAATAGTAGTTATTTACTAGCCCAACATTGAATATCACTAGCGATGGGAGTGGGGCTACCATAATCTAGAAGCCCTGTCGGGCATGGTAATAGTAGTTATTTACTAGCCCAACATTGAATATCGCTAGCGATGGGAGTGGGGCTACCATAATCTAGAAGCCCTGTCGGGCATGGTAATAGTAGTTATTTACTATCCCAACATTGAATATCACTAGCCATGGGAGTGGGGCTACCATAATCTAGAAGCCCTGTTGGGCATGGTAATAGTAGTTATTTACTAGCCCAACATTGAATATCACTAGCGATGGGAGTGGGGCTACCATAATCTAGAAGCCCTGTCGGGCATGGTAATAGTAGTTATTTACTATCCCAACATTGAATATCACTAGCCATGGGAGTGGGGCTACCATAATCTAGAAGCCCTGTTGGGCATGGTAATAGTAGTTATTTACTAGCCCAACATTGAATATCACTAGCTATGGGAGTGGGGCTACCATAATCTAGAAGCCCTGTCAGGCATGGCAATAGTAGTTATTTACTAGCCCAACATTGAATATCACTAGCCATGGGAGTGGGGCTACCATAATCTAGAAGCCCTGTCAGGCATGGCAATAGTAGTTATTTACTAGCCCAACATTGAATATCACTAGCGATGGGAGTGGGGCTACCATAATCTAGAAGCCCTGTCAGGCATGGCAATAGTAGTTATTTACTAGCCCAACATTGAATATCACTAGCCATGGGAGTGGGGCTACGATAATCGAGAAGCCCTGTCAGGCATGACAATAGTAGTTATTTACTAGCCCAACATTGAATATCACTAGCCATGGGAGTGGGGCTACCATAATCTAGAAGCCCTGTCAGGCATGGCAATAGTAGTTATTTACTAGCCCAACATTGAATATCACTAGCCATGGGAGTGGGGCTACCATAATCTAGAAGCCCTGTCAGGCATGGCAATAGTAGTTATTTACTAGCCCAACATTGAATATCACTAGCGGTGGGAGTGGGGCTACCATAATCTAGAAGCCCTGTCAGGCATGGCAATAGTAGTTATTTACTAGCCCAACATTGAATATCACTAGCGGTGGGAGTGGGGATACCATAATCTAGAAGCCCTGTGGTCAGAAACATGTAAGTTATGTTATGAGTGAAACAATAAAACTGAATGTCTTTTTCCATCAGATTTCGGAAACACTGTATTTTGTATATTTTACTTCTCATTCCTTTTCTTTCTAGGGTTTTTTTTTGGGGGGGGGGGGGGGGTAGGCTTAGGTGTTATTGAAAACTTATGCATATGTTTGTTGTTCTTGCAGAAAGGGTAAAATGAAGATGAGATACGGAGGGGAAAATGATAAAGCTGGGATTGTTTCCTGGATGAAGAAGTGAGTTTTTTTCTTTATTCAACAGGTCCTAATCTTGTCGGCGAAATGAGCATTTCTTCGCCGAAAGTCAGCTGAGTTATTAGCAGTAGTGAGAAGTCAAAGTTGCCATAATATTTTGGACTTGATCCGATTTCAAAAACGAAATTATCTTTGGTGTCAGTCTGTATCCTCAAGTAATCGCGAAACTGCTTATTAACGGGAAATGGTTTCTGCGCATGCGCATTGTAATGACCAGTTGATTTGATGAAATAATGTTTCACCTTGTTCAATTTATTGTCAGAATCAACCAACAAATGTTAATACTCATGCCAGCTTCTGTTGTGAAGAGATTTCTTAATGTTGACATTCTTCAGATACACCCGTAACCAGGCTATTGTTTCTCAAAGTGACGTATGTCGCGCAGTGTGCTGTGACCAGTCAAGCGTTGTTAATCCTTGGCTAAATTCATTTCAGTAATGCTAGAAATACTAATTAATACTTAATTTTAGCATAACGGTACATTATCAACTATTTAATAATATCACATTTTTAATGTTTAAACTTTATTACCGGAAGTAGTATTTTACCCCGAGTGTAAAATTCTGAATTTTTCCGATTGAACGTAGAAACTGGCAAAACGTTACAAAATGTCACGATAAATGTTCACATCGCCTATTTTAATCAAACTTCACCCCTTTCTTCTGGGAACGGAGAAGTCACTTTTACTACTTTTTCAATTCTAGATTAGGGCCTGATTCATTATTTCAGGCTTGGAGGTCCCATTCCAGAGTTGCGTAATGGCAGCTTCCCATTGAAAGGGGAGGAACTCTAGGTTTCATCTCCATCCTATCTGTCCGTCTGTCTGTCTATCCGTCCCACTTATAGTTTTCTGGATGGGGTTTTCACAATGTTTTGATATACTGAGCTGAAATTATGTATATAGCTTTATCGTATATATTATTACAGATCAAGTTTGACCTTCATGGCAATTTACCCATTTTTGCCAGAGTTATGGCCCTTGAACTTAGGAGATATGAAAATAGTTTTCTGGACTTTTTTTGTTTTGTTTTTGCAATGCTGCAAGATATTGAGCTGAAACCCTACCCTCCTTAGAAAAAAGGGCCAACTTTATTTTTCCAATGTATTATTATTATTATTTTATATTATTATTAACTGAAAACAAGTGTTGTTTAACTGATATATATTTGTTTGTAGTCCGCAGCCCCCAAAACAGCCAGAGAAGGAGTCTGAATGGGCGGACGAGGAGAGTGATGTCGCACATCTTGACGACGACTCGTTCTCCGAATTCATCAAGAAAGAGTCGTCTGTACTTGTCATGTTTTACGCTCCGTGTAAGTTCAATATTAAACAAGTCACACATTCATTTGTAGTTATTTCTATGCTTATATCCAATTACGGTTCAAACACGCTGTCCAGGGCACACACCATGGCTACCTGGACTTATCCAGGATAGAAGATTAGTGGTTAGTGAGAGAGAAGTCGGTGTAGTGGTCTTACACCTACCCATTGAGTCGTTAAAACTCACTCTGGGTGGGAGCCGGTACCGGGATATGAACCCAGTACCTACCAGCTTTGTGACTGATGGCTTAGCCACGACACCGCCGATGCTGATGTACAAGTATCACAAATAAAATACAGCATTATTGCCATTAATAAATTTCTCCGACTTCATCTAGGAAAAAGTCGCCTGCTCTTGTAATGTTTTACGCTCCGTGTGTAAGTAAAGGGCTAGCTCTGGCACTCGCCAAATTCACCAATTGTGAATTTTAGAACAATGGGTTTTTTTGACAAATTTTATTTTATGGTAAACATTTTACATATCTCAATATCTCATGGTAAACATTTTACATATCTCATGGTAAACATTTGACATATCTCATGATAAACATTTGACATATCTCGTGGTAAACATTTTACATATCTCAGTATCTCATGATAAACATTTTACATATCTCGTGGTAAACATTTTACATATCTCAGTATCTCGTGGTAAACATTTCACATATCTCAGTATCTCATGATAAACATTTTACATATCTCGTGGTAAACATTTTACATATCTCAGTATCTCGTGGTAAACATTTTACATATCTCAGTATCTCATGATAAACATTTTACATATCTTATGGTAAACATTTTACATATCTCAGTATCTCATGGTAAACATTTTACATAGCTCAGTATCTCATGATAAACATTTTACATATCTTATGGTAAACATTTTACATATCTCAATATCTCATGGTAAACATTTTACATAGCTCAGTATCTCATGATAAACATTTTACATATCTTATGGTAAACATTTTACATATCTCAATATCTCATGGTAAACATTTTACATATCTCATGGTAAACATTTTACATATCTCATGGTATGACATTGGTGCACGATGTGCACACTTTTGTATGACCCACTACGCGGGCTCATACAATGTGCACATCGTTTTTTTTCGGTTCATACTTGCATTAACCAAAAAATAATTGCGGTCAATTCTTAAATAAAACATTGTGTTGTGATCGTCTCGTTAAACAAAACAAAAACTGTAACTTTTACGAGTGGAAAGGACATAACAAAAAAGAGTACATATTGGACTCGAGAATGTTTGTATAATTGTTGGTTGCTTTGACCTCTTGAGGTGGACCTAGTTTTAAGATATTTTTATAACTGTTTTTACAGGGTGCGGGCATTGCAAGAAAATTAAGCCAGAGTATACTGATGCAGCCAAAACCATGAAAGAACAAAATGTAAGTCTTCATTTAAAAATACATTTCCTGTGCTCTCAATACAAATGAAAGTAAGAGGCTAATTATTGAATGCATGTTGAATACAGAACAATCTGATTAAAATTAGCTCTACTGGGTCTACCCTGGTAGATCTAACAGTATTGCGTGGACTACCATGTCCAGGTGACATTTCATCTATAAATAACAATTCAAATATCGACCAATTACACTTCGCCGTTTATAGCATTATTCGGGAGCATACAGACTCTATAAAAAATATCAGGCGAGACTATTTATGCAATAGGCAGACTTGTTGGTCTATTTCAACATTAAAAAGCAGGGGCAAAAGTGCAGTAATAAACTCTGGATTGTATGCTAGTATAAACAGTTTTTATGGCTATACCATCACAGTTGGGGGGGGTTTCATAATGAAACATATTTTATATAAAATTTTATATTGAAATTAGTTTCCGGCATACTTCGTAATTCACCCGAAACATTTCGTATACCCGAAACATAATCCCAAATGTTTTCAAATTCTTTTCAAATCACTGGCATGATTTTGCAAGTAAGGTTTTGATTGGTCGAATGAAAGGTCAACTGGACATGAGCTCCAACGGGCTGCTGTTAGATCCACATGTAATAGTGGAGCTAATTTTAATTAGATTGAATACAGAAGTATTGTCTGAGAACCTTTCATTTTAGTTTGGACTTCAAATAATATTGGCTATTTCTCGCTCCAGCCAGTGCACCACGACTGGTATATCAAAGGCTGTGATATGTGCTATCCTGTCTGTGATCCATAACCATATGTCCGATGCCATATAACCGTAAATATGTTGAGTGCCTTGTTAAATAAAACATTTCCTTCCTTCCTTCAAATAATATTATTTTGCAGCGATGCTGTCATGTGTTTTTTCACAAAAGCTATATGTTTTATTAGTTGTGTTTTATAATTAATTACTAAAGTTAATTAGTATTGCTAGAATTGTTTTCGACATCTATATAATGTTTAATATTTCTTAATGTTTTCCAGATACCAGGAATTTTAGCAGCAGTGGATGCAACGAAGGCAAAAAAAATGGGAGAGGAATATAAAATAAAAGGTTTTCCAACAGGTAACAGTTACATTTGCAATCTTTATTTGTGAACCCCTTGTACGTGTACAGAACATACTTGAACCAATGTTTAGAAGAGTGGTCTGTTTAGAAAGGTTTTCTCTTTGAGGTTTTGAGACTTATTTCATTTCATTTCAACTTATATATTCGTGCTTATACACATGTATCCAATTATGTCCTGGGCACATACTTCGGCTATCTGGGCTGTCTGTCCAGGACAGTGGGCTAGTTATTAGTGTTAGTGAGAGAGAGAAGAGGGTGTAGTGGTCTTACACCTACCCACTGAGTCGTTAAAACTCGCTCTGAGTGGGAGCCGGTACCGGGCTGCGAACCCAGTACCTACCAGCCTTATGTCCGATGGCTTAACCATGACACCACCGAGGCCGGTACCGGGCTGCGAACCCAGTACCTACCAGCCTTATGTCCGATGGCTTAACTACGATGCCACCAAGGCAGGTAGGGACTTTTATAAGCCAGTCGCCGACAGGTTGTATTATGATATGGCATTGTCTGTCCATATGTATGTATGTATGTATGTATGTCTGACAGTAAACGTTTTGTATCCGAAGCATATCTTGCTTATCAGTTCATATAGGATCATCAAGCCTTGCATGCAAATACAAATTAGGATGGTGGCATGTTATGTACCATAATTAGGTCACCATGACCTACTTTTTAATACAATACTGCACATTAGAGAAAATCCTCATCTGGGTCATATCTTCCGTATTAATTCATGTGGGATGTTCAAACCTTGAATGCAAGTACAACTTTGATAGCTAGGTCACAGTGACCTACTTTTCACGCATTACTGCACATTAAAGGAAATCCTTGTCCAGGTCATATCTTCCTTATCAATTCATATTGGATCATCAAACCGTGTAAGTTAAATGCAAGAACAACTGTGTTTTGCTTACCATAACTACATGTAGGTCACTATGACCTACTTTTGACAGGCATATGTACCTCACCAATACTCTTGTTTTGTTTTTTGCATTTTGTTTGTTTCTCTCTTTTTTAAAAAATAATTGCTTAACTTTGGAAACCGGCCTCGGTGGCATCATGGTTAGGCCATCGGTCTACAAGCTGGTAGGTACTGGGTTCGGATCCCAGTCGAGGCATGGGATTTTTAATCCAGATACCGACTCCAAACCCTGAGTGAGTGCTCTGCAAGGCTCAATGGGTAGGTGTAAACCACTTGCACCGACCAGTGATCCATAACTGGTTCAACAAAGGCCATGGTTTGTGCTATCCTGCTTGTGGGAAGCGCAAATAAAAGATCCCTTGCTGTCTGTCATAAAAGAGTAGCCTATGTGGCGACAGCGGGTTTCCTCTAAAAAATCAATGTGCTCTAGTGGCTTCATTAAATAAAACAAACTTTACTCTTTTTTTCTCTTTTTTTTAAATAATTGCTTAACTTTGGAAATTGGTGTGTTTAACTGAGTTATTTTTCAGATTTCTTTCAAATTATTCGTTTAAAGAAAATGCCCTTAGTTTGCTGCCAATTTAAAAAAAAGTTCAACTAACAAAGACTTTTTAAGAAATAAAATGACATGTGTTTTTATTTTGCATTGATAAATACCGGTATGGTTACATAAGTGGTCAGGTGAAATTTTGAGTTTATTAAATCTGTGGATTGGTTTCTATTTCGCATTAATATATTTAATTATTATTATTTTATTTTTTTCATATTCATCAATGATGTGCTGACCAGTTAAATATTTCAAGTAAGTCTGGGTGTTTAATAATATACACTTTGATAAATATATGGAATTTGTCACTTTTTAAATATTATTATTATTATTATTTAATCATTTAATATTTATATAGAGAATAACAGGTTATTGGCTTTAATCTATGAGGGTATTCTTTAACTGAATGTTTTTATTTTCAGTGATTGAGAGTATGCACCTTTAACAAAATATAGAGAATATGTACCTTTAAATGAATGTTTGTCCTTTCCGAACTGGAGACATGCACCTTTAAATGAATGTTTGTATTTTCCGAAATGGAGACATGCACCTTTAAATGAATATTTGTAGTTTCCGAAATGAAGACATGCACTTTTAAATGAATGTTTGTATTATCAGAAATGTAGAATTTGTACCTTTTAATTGTGTGTCTATATTTTCAAAATGAGGAATATGCTCCTTTAACTGAATGTTTTATATTTTCAGAGATGGAGAATTTGCCTTTGATGTTAATGAAAGGACAAAAGAAAAGCTTGTTGATTTTATGAAGGAGTAAGTGCATGTTTATCTTTCTCACATTAATTTTATCAAGTCAGTGCACCACAGTACATCAAAGGCTGTGGTATGTGCTATCCTGTCTGTGGGATGGTGCATATAGAAGATCCCTTGCTGCTAATCGAAAAGAGTAGCCCATGAAGTGGCGACAGCAGGTTTCCTCCCACAATATCTGTGTGGTCCTTAACCGTATGTGCGACACCATATAACCGTCAATAAAATGTGTTGAGGGTGTCGTTAAATAAAACACTTCCTTCCTTCCTTCCCATTAATTGTAAAGGGTTTCTACTCTCTTTTTTTTTACTTACGACACTTTAATAAGTAAAGCTTAAGAATTAAAACAAACTGTAGATCAGGGGCTGAATTCACAAAGTTCTCTTAGGCTCTGCTAGACAACAAAGCATCCTCTTTTAGTCTTTTAGCATTGCACTGCGAGATCGCAAAGTTGAGAGAGTTTAGAGAATTAGGCCCCAGGATTTTAATTCACAAAGCTCTCTTGGCTCTGCTAGACAACAAAGCATCCTCTTTTAGTCTTTTAGCATTGCACTGCGAGATCGCAAAGTTGAGAGAGTTTAGAGAATTAGGCCCCAGGATTTTAATTCACAAAGCTCTCTTAGGCTCTGCTAGACAACAAAGCATCCTCTTTTAGTCTTTTAGCATTGCACTGCGAGATTGCAAAGTTGAGAGAGTTTAGAGAATTAGGCCCCAGGATTTTAATTCACAAAGCTCTCTTAGGCTCTGCTAGACAACAAAGCATCCTCTTTTAGTCTTTTAGCATTGCACTGCGAGATCGCAAAGTTTAGAGAATTAGGCCCCAGGATTTTAATTCACAAAGCTCTCTTAGGCTCTGCTAGACAACAAAGCATCCTCTTTTAGTCTTTTAGCATTGCACTGCGAGATTGCAAAGTTGAGAGAGTTTAGAGAATTAGGCCCCAGGATTTTAATTCACAAAGCTCTCTTAGGCTCTGCTAGACAACAAAGCATCCTCTTTTAGTCTTTTAGCATTGCACTGCGAGATCGCAAAGTTGAGAGAGTTTAGAGAATTAGGCCCCAGGATTTTAATTCACAAAGCTCTCTTAGGCTCTGCTAGACAACAAAGCATCCTCTTTTAGTCTTTTAGCATTGCACTGCGAGATCGCAAAGTTGAGAGAGTTTAGAGAATTAGGCCCCAGGATTTTAATTCACAAAGCTCTCTTAGGCTCTGCTAGACAACAAAGCATCCTCTTTTAGTCTTTTAGCATTGCACTGCGAGATCGCAAAGTTGAGAGAGTTTAGTGAATTAGGCCCCAGGATTTTAATTCACAAAGCTCTCTTAGGCTCTGCTAGACAACAAAGCATCCTCTTTTAGTCTTTTAGCATTGCACTGCGAGATCGCAAAGTTGCAAGAGTTTAGAGAATTAGGCCCCAGGATTTTAATTCACAAAGCTCTCTTAGGCTCTACTAGACAACAAAGCATCCTCTTTTAGTCTTTTAGCATTACACTGCGAGATCGCAAAGTTGAGAGAGTTAGAGAATTAGGCCCCAGGATTTTAATTGACAAAGCTCTCTTAGGCTCTGCTAGACAACAAAGCATCCTCTTTTAGTCTTTTAGCATTACACTGTGATATCGCAAAGTTGCGAGAGTTTAGTGAATTAGGCCCCAGGTCTGTGAATTCAAGGCAAGTTAATTGCACATGATGTAAAATTTATAAATATAAGCAGATTGAAATTTTTTCTCTTTATCTTTAGCCCATGAAGTGGCGACAGCGGGTTTCCTCTCTATCTGTGTGGTCCTTAACCATATGTCTGACGCCATATAACCGTAAATAAAATGTGTTGAGTGCATCGTTAAATAAAACATTTCCTTCCTTTAGCTCCTGGTAAAAGCTGGTAAAATAAGAAAAAGTTGGAATATCTCAGTAGTAGATGTAGTATTTAATGTTTTGCATTAATTAATAACTGTTTTTTATAATAATAAAAATAATGTTTACTGTGAGTCTCAGGCTCTTATGCAGAGCTTGTGACACTTGTTTCTTTAAAATCATTACGACACACAAGCTTTTGTAATAATCTCTATTTATAGTTTTTGTTGTGCTGTTGTTCATGTTCTACACTATAATACAGATCAGTGCAGTTTTTGTCTGCCGTTCTTGTTGTCTTGCAGTATAGTTATTGTGTGTTTTGCAGTCCAAAGGAGCCTCCCCCACCCCCTCCCCCCGAGCCCAAGTGGGAGGAGCAGGAGAGCGACGTGGTGCACCTGACGGAGGAGACGTTTAAAACTCTCCTACGCAAGAAGAAACATGCACTCGTTATGTTTTACGCACCATGTAAGTGTTCAGTGTTCATTATATGGGTCGCAAGAAGAAACACGCACTCGTTATGTTTTACGCACCATGCAAGTGTTCAGTGTTCATTATATGGGTCGCAAGAAGAAACACGCATTCGTTGTTTTACGCACCACCATGTAAGTGTTCAGTGTTCATTATATGGGTCGCAAGAAGAAACACGCACTCGTTATGTTTTACGCACCATGCAAGTGTTCAGTGTTCATTATATGGGTCGCAAGAAGAAACACGCATTCGTTGTTTTACGCACCATGTAAGTGTTCAGTGTTCATTATATGGGTCGCAAGAAAAAACACGCACTCGTTATGTTTTACGCACCATGTAAGTGTTCAGTGTTCATTATATGGGTCGCAAGAAGAAACACGCACTCGTTATGTTTTACGCACCATGTAAGTGTTCGTTTTTGTGTCTCCTTTTTGTTCTAATGAAGCGGAATCGTTAGAACATTTATTCTTCACTTGTTATCACACAAGACAGTTGTGGATAAACTTTAAAAATTGGTTTGAGATCAAAACAGGTACAACCTTGAATTTAGATATATGTGTTATACTACTTGGAGGTCCACACTTAAGTGTTTTATTAAATCATCTATTTTTAATTGCGAAACAGTACATTTATAATCGTATATATACAAATCATTCTCTAAATTTTATTGAAGTTGTAAATATAATAACATATCACAGAAATATTGAAAGATTCATATTGTCAGGAAAAGAAGACCAGTTTACAAGTAAATGGGCTAATTTACAACATTAGTCATTTAAAGATGTTATTTCTCTGTTTCTCTTGTTTTGTTTTCAAACCCATTGTACTTACACCCCCTACTCCAAACTATATTTATATATTTGGAGATTGTTACCGAAAAGGATCTCTATTTTTTTACTCAACCCTGTATGTTAACTTTACCATCTAGGAGCCATATGGTGCCTACTTGTATTTTTATATATATAGTATGAAATGTGTTAGTCGCCAAATAAAAAACATGGTCTCGTATGTGACTAAATCAGTCGCAATGTAGAGGGCTGTCACTTCTGTTTCAGACAGTCCAGATAGCTGAGGTGTGTGCCCAGGACAGCGTGCTTGAACCTTTATTGGGTATAAGCACGAACATAAGTTGAAATGAGATGAAATGTTGTGTTTGTTTCTTCCCCCGACAGGGTGTGGTCACTGCAAGAAGGCAAAACCAGAGTTTATGGCAGCTGCTTCCACATTTAAAGAGGACTCCAAGGTTTGTACCCAGTTTAGTGACACAATTTATTGTTAACCTCTTTTCATACATCTGTTGGCGTTTCTTAATTTGTTTGGTGGGGAGGCGGAGGAAGGGGTGCACAACATTTTCATTGCTTTTCTTTCTGGCAGCTCTATCTTTCTTTTAACCACTTTTGCTATTCACGTTCACATCCCAGTCCTTGAAGGAAAGACGTGATAGAAATCAAAGGAGAATTTATAGTAAATGAGGCAGTGGAATGGGGGGTGGGGGGGTGATCTGGTTTTGTAATCAGCGGGTTAATGTTAAAGTTTTAATTATCTTTTCTTCTTACTATTTCGAGTGCGGGACGTAGCCCATTGGGTAAAGCGTTCACTTTATGCACGGTTGGTCTAGGATCGATCCCCGTCGGTGGACCCATTGAGCTATTTCTCGCTCCAGCCAGAGTTCCACAACTGGTGTAACAAAGGCCGTGGTATGTACTATCCTGTCTGTGGGATGGTGCATATAAAAGATCCCTTGCTGCAAATCGAAAAGAGTAGCCCATGAAGTGGCGACAGCGGGTTTCCTCTATCAATATCTGTCTAGTCCTTAATCATATGTCTGACGCCATATAACCGTAAATAAAAATGTGTTGAGTGCGTCGTTAAATAAAACAGTTCCTTCCTTACTATTTCAGGTTTGTTTTGCGGCGCTGGACTGTACGTCGCACACTGACGTGTGTACGAGTAACGACGTTACAGGATACCCGACATTTAAATACTTCAACTATGGGAAGAATCCACAGAAATACATGGGAGGTAGAGAGGTGAGTACCATGGGATGGGGTGGGGTTGGGGTGAGGGGGTTGGGTATAGGCATACAGGCTCTCATTTTTTTAGTGGGGAGAGCAGGCTGGCTTTTGCCCGAATTAAACGAAAATGCCCGAATCTGGGTAACAACATTTATTCATATTAGTATTACTACCAAACAGCTATGTAGGGTTGCAAACAAATCACTGCACATTTTTACACGGATTACAACTAAGTTTGAGGGTAGAATGATGGAAATTTGTAGTAAAAAGGTCTCAGGTTACACATTTTTGCCACAATTTGAGAATTTGCTTTATGTCCCCCCCCCCCATCTCATACGCTTATGGGAGTGAGGAATGGAGGTGAAATATAAAAATAAAATATAAATCTTCCTTTCATTTGTTCTACGCTCCTTGTAAGCTGTATTGTTTTCATTAATCTTCTGCCGATTGAACCAGAGACCGGGGTGTGAGAGAAATATAACAAAATATCAATCTTCGTTTTATCTGTGTGTCGCAGGAGCCAGACTTCGTGAACTTCATGAAGGATCCTCTGAACCCAACCCCGACCCCGAGTCCACAGGTCGCGACTCCCGAGGACAGCTGGAAGGACATCGCGGGTCACGAGAACATCCACCACCTGTCACAGGCCAACTTCGACAAGGTCGTCGGCGAAAAGAAATCCGTGCTCATCATGTTCTATGCACCGTGTAAGTCTTTATTAATCTCCTGCGCTTGATACGCGGTCAGTTTAGGATCGATCCCCCATCAGTTGGCCCATTGGGCTATTTCTCATTCCAGCCAGTGCTCCACGATTGGTGTAACAAATGCCTTGGTTATTTACGGTTATATGGCGTCAGACCACACAGATATAAAGAGAGGAAACCCACTGTCGCCACTTCATGGGCTACTCTTTTCGATAATTAGCAGCAAGGGATCTTTTATATACACCATCCCACAGACAGGGTGGTACATACCATGGCCTTTGTTACACCAGTTGTAGAGCACTGGCTGGAACGAGAAATAGCCCAATTGGCCCACAGACGGGGATCGATCCCAAACTGACCGCGTATCAATCGAGCGCTGTACCACTGGGCTACGTCCTGCCCCATTGTTACAGGCCGCCAGAACAAAGAAAGTTTAAAATCATAGTTGCACTTATAGATGTTCATTTTAGACCTTGCTTAAAAACAATGTGAAATTAATTTTAACATAGGTGTTATTAATGTTTTTGTCTGTAAATATTTCTACTTTGCTTGATTTTCAGTTGCAAAGTCCTACATCTATGAAATACTGTAGATCTAAAATTAACACGTCCCTAAATTAATGGGAGTGACGGTGGGCAGACTAAAATGCGACATGAAATTAATGCGAGTGGCCTCCTTTTGAAATATTGCTTTCCTAACAACATGCGTCTGTGTACTTTTCAGTTAAATCCGAGTTGCAGGTATCTTTAATGAGATCAACTTACTAACATGTCTGTATACACGTCAGTTAACCTGGTTAGTCCCTAGTGTTTTTGGTGAGATCAACTCACGAACATGTCTGTATACATATCATTTAACCTGTTTAGTTCCTAGTGTTTTTGGTGAGATCAACTCATAGTTTGCTGGACTATTCAACTATTTGTCTGTTTCACCTACAATGAATTGTTTTCCTGTTGTGTTTTATAAATATGTTATAATTTTAATCTTTGTTTGTTTTGTTTTAATAATGTGGGACACATAGACAAAACATAAAAATAAATGTGTCATGTTATTAAGAATAACATGAACTAGCATTTTTTGCATTAATATTATGATCGCATTAATTTCAGGATCTACAGTATGGGTAAATCATTGCAACTGTGAATGTTCAACTGATTAATGTAATAGCATTAATTTAATTAATTTCAGAAATTTTTAAAATCCATTATTTTATTTTTGTAATATAACGCGGTTAAACTTCTTTTTTTCATTTTAACAGGGTGTGGCCACTGTAAGGCTATGAAACCTGCTTATTGTGAAGCTGCAACAAAGCTGATTACAGAAGGCGTATGTTTTATAATTATATTTAAATTCATTTTTAAAAATTAAAGAATAAGACTGCATAAATTATTTGGTTCCAATTTTGATTTTTACAAACATGGATATTATTAAAATGGTTGCATCTTAGTACTAGAGTAGGTGCCTCATACGAATCTTAATAATGCTACAAGTAATAATGGAATAGTCCCAGAGGAGTCACATTAAACCAATAGCAACAGTAAAAGTCAAGTTTTGTTTGATTTAACGACACCACTAGAGCACATTGATTTTTTATCTTATCGGCTATTGGACGTCAAACATATGGTCATTCTGACACTGTTTTTTAGAGGAAACCCGCTGTTGCTACATAGGCCACTCTTTTACGACAGCCAGCAAGGGATCTTTTATTTGTGCTTCCCACAGGCAGGATAGCACAAACCATGGCTTTTGTTGAACCAGTTATGGATCACTGGTCGGTGCAAGTGGTTTACACTACCCATTGAGCCTTGCGGAGCACTCACTCAGGGTTTGAAGTCGGTATCTGGATTAAAAATCCCATGCCTCGACTGGGATCCGAACCCAGTACCTACCAGCCTGTAGACCGATGGCCTAACCACTACGCCACCGAGGCCGGTTCAATAGCAACAGCTGATGGGAAAATGACAGACAGATGTGTGGCAGTTGGAGAGACAAGGACTGGGATGTGGAGGTGGACAGTGGAAAGTGTTAAAATATAGAAGCAACTGCGAGATCAGGAAAAAAATAATATGGAATTCAAAAGATTGAAAGGAAAGGGGGCAGTGAGATTATTTTTAAAATGTTAACTTTAAATGTTCAAATAAAGAAAAGTAACATTGTTTCATTTTCTGGGCCCATATCTTCAAAGCCCATATCTTGGAGCTACAAAAATAGTAAAAACCATTGTAAGCTATGACGTCACTATGACGTGTGCTGTAGTTTACTTTTGCAATTCGGGGGGATTTTACTGTTTGGTGATATGCATCCTGAGGTATTGCACATCGCAGGTATCGCATACTTTGACTTTGTTGTTTACATATGTTGTCTTTATCATCCATTAAAGGCTTTTATAGGAGATATTGCTAGCATTATAATTTGCAATATCTCCGGCAATATTCTCCTAGGAGATATCGCTAGCATTATAATTTGCAATATCTCCGGCAATATTCTCCTAGGAGATATCGCTAGCATTATAATTTGCAATATCTCCGGCAATATTCTCCTAGGAGATATCGCTAGCATTATAATTTGCAATATCTCCGGCAATATTCTCCTAGGAGATATCGCTAGCATTTAATTTGCAATATCTCCGGCAATATTCTCCTAGGAGATATCGCTAGCATTATAATTTGCAATATCTCCGGCAATATTCTCCTAGGAGATATCGCTAGCATTATAATTTGCAATATCTCCGGCAATATTCTCCTAGGAGATATCGCTAGCATTATAATTTGCAATATCTCCGGCAATATTCTCCTAGGAGATATCGCTAGCATTATAATTTGCAATATCCTGCATTATTCTGCTTTGATTTGATTTTGGTGGTCTGCATATTTTTTCCAGTCTGCTGTTTTTTAGGTTTATTGCTGTTTTACTTTCAGATTGGTGGAGCGATAGCAGCTATTGACGCTACCGTGGAAACGGCGCTTGCAGCAAAGTATAATGTCAAAGGTTACCCCACATGTGAGTGTTCATTTCCAACTGGAGGGTACTATAGCTTTCATCTTTGTCCTGTCTGTCTGTCTGCCTGTCTATCTGTCTGTCTGTCTGTCCATCCATCTGTCCCACATAGTTTTCTGGATGTTTTTTCACAATGCCTTGGGATATTGAAATAAAATTTTCTGTATAGCTTTATCATGTACTGTTACAGATCAAATTTAACTTTAATGGCGATTTATCCATTTTGGACAGAGTTATGGCCCTTGAACATAAGAGATGCAAAAAAACAAAACATTCCGGACTTGGTTTTTTTAGCTAAAATTTTATGTAGAGCTTTATTTTGTACTGTTACAGATCAAGTTTTACTTTCATGGTCATATATTGATTTTTCAAGTTATTTCCCTTGAACATAGGAGATATGAAAATTTGTTTTACCAAAATTATTGTTTGACATCCAGTAACCGATGATTGATAAATCAGTGTGCTCTAGTGGTGTTTGTTGAATAAAACAAACTTTTTCTTTATTTTATTCTGGTTAAAAATACAATGTGTCATGTTAATATTGCACCGATACATGGGGCTAATTTTCCCAATGATTCATCAATTTTCTCCAGTTGTGTCATTAATAAAAACAAACTTTTTCCTTTCCATTTCTTCAACTGCTTCCGGTGAACTTTTTAAATATAGAATACTAAGCGAGCTTGCCTGTCGTATTATTTTTATGAAATGAGTGAACAGTTTTGGTATCTGACGAGCAAAAGCAAGTCAGATACCAACACTGTTCACAAGTTTCATAAAAAAATTGTATGACAGGCAAGCTCATTTATTATTTTATTTATTACAAACCAACTGCAAACAAGCCACAGAAGTCAGCCGATGTTGAGACTGTATACACATTATGTTTCTACGTATTGTGTCAGCAAGTGATTTACGTCACGCTCACATCACGCCAATATTACACTAGTTAGATATTGAGTGATTGTTGTGACATGAGCAATATCTTACACTGGTGTGTAATAAAAAAGATTTCAGTATGTTATCATTTGCTTTTCTTTTCTTTCTTTTTCATGTCCACATCAGTGCAATACTTCAAGTAAGTATTTTTCCACTGCCTTTTTGTGTACACTGAAAATAAACAAACAATGATCTGTATGTAATCTATGATTAATGCATCAAAGCTGGGGTGGATCTAGCCTTTCTTGTGGGGAGGGGGGGTGGGAGGGTGGGCAGAACGAAAAAGCCACAATGAAACTTTAAAAGGGCACCATTGTAACAACCTCTGTTTTGTGGGGATGGGGGGGGTGGGTCAGAACAAAAAAGGCACAATGAAAGTTTAAAAGGGCACCATTGTAACAACCTCTGTTTTGTGGGGGGGGGGTGGGGCAGAAAAAAGGCACAATGAAATTTTAAAAGGGCACCATTGTAACAAGCTCTGTTGTCTTGTGGGGAGGGGGTGGGTGGGGCAGAACGAAAAAGGCACAATGAAAGTTTAAAAGGGCACCATTGTAACAACCTCTGTTGTCTTGTGGGGAGGGGGGTGGGTGGATGGGGCAGAACAAAAAAGGCACAATGAAAGTTTAAAAGGGCACCATTGTAACAAGCTCTGTTGTCTTGTGGGGAGGGGGGTGGGTGGATGGGGCAGAACAAAAAAGGCACAATGAAAGTTTAAAAGGGCACCATTGTAACAGCCTGATATTGCTACATCTTCCCTCTAATATCGTCTCGGGTGATGTTGATCATTTGTAAATTATGTGTATATTGAACAGGGTTACGTAACAATGCGGTGAAAGGTTCCACACACTATATGCAATAGACGGCTTGTTTTAAATCAATATATTTCAGTTGGGTTCGTTCTGTTACATCGTTGCGATACATCTAAACAGAAAATGATCACTTAATATTTATATATACATGTATATTCTGATTGATCTTGTGTGTTAAAAATTCTAATAAATTGTAAAAAGGGCATTTCTCAAATTTGAGGGGGAAGGTACAGATCTCTCAGTGCCATTCAAAAACACTTGCTAGGACAATGTGGTGTTATTTAAAGAGATGTTTATAGACTAGGCCCCTGAGCCCTGTCTCACGAAGTGATCTAAGATCATCTTACTTCCACAACTATCTTATACACTTAGCGCTAAGATTGCTTCGTGTAATGGTGCCCTGATATGTTAAGGGAAAAACAATTTGTGCAGGCTTTCATTTTTCATTGTCATGTTTGATTGGAAACACATTTTATTACCCACATGGTTAAAACCATTTTGGTACATAACAAAGTGATACGTCCCACTAGAACGCCAAGTGGGATGTAACACTTCGTGACGTCATCAACTGGCACACTACAACCTTACAGTAACGTCAACCAAACGAGTTGAGTGATATAAATTAAGATCGATTATGGGTAATAAATAGGATATTAAACTTGCTTCCATTTCGTATCATGTTTATGTCCCTTGTAAAATAATTTTCATTGTCACTCGATAAAGCTCGTGACAACTGAAAATCATTTCACTCAAGTCATAAACATGATATGAAATGGAAGCTATTCTATAATTATTGCATATTATACACACACACACACACACACACACACACACATACACACATACACATATACACACACACACACATACATACACACACACACACACACACACACACACACGCAAAAGGATTGGGCACAAGTTATCCAACTTACGAGGCCCTCTCCCATGTTAACTGTGGTGGTATTTTAGCAATACATAATGTCAACCGATCTCAATTTCTACTCTCTTTTTTCAGGAACGGTGAATTTGCATTTGAATATACAAAGGGCAGATCTGTCGATGATATAGTGAATTTTATGATAGAGTAAGTATTACTGAACCCTACTAATGCTGTGGTATCAGCGGTTGCAAAACAAGGCGTCGCATGTGACGTTTACTACCCTCATTTCCAACGTCTATTTTCACCACAGTTGCTCATAATCCGGAAATAAAAGAAACATCTAAAAGTAACTTTTTTTCTATTTGCTGTCACATGCAATATTTCACTGACAAATAGTTGATCATCAGTAATCTTTGACTCATCCACGACATCAATATACCTACCGATGTAACTTTATTCAAGTTATAAAATGTAAACATTGAAAGAGAAAAAAAACAGTTGGCCTCAGACCACAATTAATTTCACTATGTTTTCTCATGTATCCCCAGTGGCTGTAGCACTTTTATTAATTTCACCAGGCCATTAGCATTTCACAGGAAACATTACCTGCCTGGGCCCAATGAACACTCAAAAGGACGACCTCTGTTGTCCAGCTCTTTTCCGTGTTATATCAATGTAAACAAACACACGTGGGCTAAGGGACCGAATCACACCCATGTCTGTGCATTTTACACAAATTTTGCATGACTTCAAGGTGCTCTGGGGGACAGTATGCAGTATCCAGTGTAAAGCAAGTGCACATATTCACTAACTGCATCCTCTTACCTGTCAAACCCAGTGTAACAATCCAGTATACAAAGCAGCTCCCCAGCCATTAATCACATCACAAGAAAACTATATTTTCTTGCATTAGTTTCCATATTTTGGACAACCAAATGGGTGGATAACTCTAGTCTGATGCCAGTTCATCGTATCTCTGCCATTTTGTTGTTTTTCTTGCACTGGAATCCAAATATTTGTTCCTCTAATACTACTATTAATAGAGTGCCAAATGGTAACCAGTATTTATATTAGTTGAAAGGTTGCAAGCCACCATTTATCTTTGCAAAACTTTGTGGGATGGTGCATATAAAGGATTCCTTGCTGCTAATGTAAAAACTTAGCAGGTTTCATCTCTATGACTGTCAAAATTACTAAATGTTTGACATCCAATAGCCATGATTAATAAATCAATGTGCTCCAGTGGTGTCGTTAAACAAAACAAACTTATTTATTTTGATGATGAGTTTGGGAGGGACGTAATCCAGTGGGAAAAAGCTCACCTGATGCAAGGTGATCGATCCAATCGTGGCTCATTAAGTTCTTTTTTATTCCAGCCAGACTGGTATATCAAAGGTTTGGTATGTGCTGTCCTGTTTGTGGTATGGTGCATATAAGAAAGAAAGAAATGTTTTATTTAACGACCCACTCGACACATTGTATTTACGGTTATATGGCGTCAGACATATGGTTATTGACCACACAGATATTGAGAGAGGAAACCCGCTGTCGCCACTTCATGGATTACTATTTTCGATTAACAGCAAGGGATCTAGTACATACCACGACCTTTGATATACCAGTCGTGGTGCACTGGCTGGAACGAGAAATAGCCCAATGGGCCCACCGACTGGGATCGATCCCACACCGACCGCGCATCGAGCGAGCGCTGTACCACTGGGCTACGTCTCGCCCCTGGTACATATAAAAGATCCCTTGCTACTAATGGAAATATGTAGCGGGCATTCCTTTCTAAGACTATATGTCAAAATCTCCAAATGTTTGACATCCAATAGCTGTTGATTAATAAATCAATGTGCTCTAGTGGTGTCGTTAAAGAAAACAAACTCTTTAACTTTGATGAGGAGTTTATTTTGAAAGCACAATATGGTGGGATTTTTATTTTGTATTAAAAGCGTTTTCGCTCGTTAAGATACATTTTGAAACAGTTTGTAAGATAAATGGTATTTCACAGCCACTGTCTTATTCCGACCAGTGCACCACAACTGGTCAAATGCTGTGGTATGTGCTTTCCTGTCTGTCGGGGAAAGTGCATATAAAAGTTCCCTATCTAGTCGTATCATTAAACAAAACAAACGGTACTATATCAAAGGCCATGATATGTGTTGTCCCTAACTGATTTCCTCTAAGACTACAAATCTCTCACTCCCCACCATACTCAAATCCCAAGGGGCGAGGTGTAGCCCAGTGGTAAAGTGCTCACTTGATGGGCAGTCTGTTTGGGATCGATCCCCGTCAGTGGGCCCATTGCACTATTTCTCGCTCCAGCCAGTTCACCATGACTGGTATATTAAAGGCTATGGTATGTGCTATCTATGGGTTGGTGCATATTAAAGATCCCTTGCTGCTAATCGAAAAGAGTAGCCCATGAAGTGGCAACAGCAGGTTTCCACTCTTAGTATCTGTGTGGTCCTTAACCATATGTCGGACGCCATATAACCGTAAATAAAATGTGTTGAGTGCGTCGTTAAATAAAACATTTCCGTCCTTCCTTCCTCATTACAGTTTTATCGTTTATGTCTCGTTTACGCCATCTTTTATTTATTTTTTAGCCCCCAGGCTCCGCCTCCCCCAGAACCGGATTGGAGTGACGAGAAATCAGACGTCCTTTTTCCACCGGGAGATGAATTCGAGACATTTATTAAAAAAGAAAAATCTGTTCTGGTTGTGTTTTATGCACCTTGTAAGTTGACTGGTTTTTGTTCCATGCTGAGAAAGTCGAAAGACAAGATAAAGATTTTTCATTTAAAATAGCTCCGTGTCAATTTTCGCATTTAGCTTCATTGTCAGAAGAAAGTCCTAATTCATTCATTCATTCATTCAATTCCTTTCAACTTATTTTCGTGCTTGTATCTAATTAAGGTTCAAGCATGCTGTTTTGGACACACACCTCAGCAATCTGGGCCGTCTGTCCAGGACAGTGGGTTAGTTGTTAATTGTTAGTGGTTAGTGAGAGAGAAGAGGATATAGTGGTCTACCTACCAGCATTATGTCTGATGGCGTAACCACGCTACCACTGAAGCCGGTCCTAAACCAATGAAAGTTGATTTATAGTTGAATCTATGGATGTCCAAGGGAGGTTAAAAAAATATATATATATATTTGTTAAGAACTATAGTCCGTCCCATCTTCCTACAGAAATCTTTTTTGTAAATCGTTTCACTTTTGTTTGAAGTAAGAAGAAAAGTAAAAGTGTTTTGGAAAACAATTGACTCGAAAATAAATAACTTGCAGTTAATTTCATAGTATGAAAAAAGGCGTTCCCTGTGGGACGGACTAGATTAATAATTAATTCTCTCTCTGTCTCTGTCTCTGTCTCTCTGTCTCTGTCTCTCTGTCTCTGTCTCTGTCTCTGTCTTTGTCTCTGTGTGTTTTAAATATTAGACAACAAATAGCTATAGTTTCCAATGTGCTGAGGTATCATTAAACACACATTCCTTTCCTTTCATGATCTTACACAGAGTTGTGTGCACGTTGTTTTCAGGGTGTGGTCACTGTAAGGAAATGAAGCCGGCATTCACAGCTGCTGCAACCAGACTGAAGACAGAAGTTCCAACTGCCAAGATGGCCGCCTTCAATGTGGTACAATATAAAGACCTGGCTCAAAGATACGATGTCAAAATAATTCCCAAACTGACATATTTTGAGTAAGTAGAATAGAAAATGATGTGTTAAAAGTGATAAAGGTGTTGGAAGTGGGGGTAGCAGGGAATACTGGCCACTCCAACTCAGAATCACAAGAGACAGAGAGTGAGACAGTAAGAGAGAGGGAGACATAGAGAGGGAGAGCGTGAGACAAAGAAAGAGGGAGACGGAGAGAGATGGAGAGTGAGACAGTGAGAGAATGAGACAGTAAGAGAGAGGGAGACATAGGGAGAGAGAGTGAGACAAAGAAAGAGGGAGATGGAGAGAGACGGAGAGTGAGAGAATGAGACAGTAAGAGAGAGGGAGACATAGAGAGGGAGAGGGAGTGAGACAAAGAAAGAGGGAGACGGAGAGTGAGAGAATGAGACAGAGAGCGGGAGAGAAAGTGAGACAAAGAAAGAGGGAGACAGAGAGAGAGAGAGAAATGTAGTGGGTTTCTCTCCCAGAAAATATCAAAAATTGTTTTTTGTTGGAGAAGACCATATATTACTGTATCCTGGGGGTTTTCCCCCTGCCCTTTTGACCTGTTCTACCCCCACCCCTTTATTTATGGCTTAAAAAGACGATATATAGAGAATAACTAGTTAATGATGTACAGGTAGAATATCGGCTTTATCCTGTGAAGGTAAGAATTTTGCGAGGCTTGCCGAGTGGAATTTCTCATTCGGCCTAAACAGGATAGAGCTGATATCCGACGTCATTAACTAGATATTATCTTTATTCTGCAGACCATAAAAATTAAGGGGAAAAAAACTATTATTTGTGTTGTTTGAGCTATGATATGTTGTACGATGACCTAGAGGTCAAATGAGTGATTTTGTAATGTAACTATGCGTATATGACTTTGCTTTATTCGTCATCATAATCTGTCAATAGAAACCATGGTTGCAGGATAAATATCTGTACTCTGTTTTTATTTGTTGTTGTTTTTTCTGCATCACCTACATCCGCTTGCCTTCAAGTTTGGCTAGATCTGGCCCTGACTAAACCAACATTCCTTTCCTTTACAGAAATGGTGAAGAGAAGATGGTGTATACAGGAGGGAGAACAGAAGATGAGCTAGTAGCATTTATGAAAAAGTGAGTGTAAACATTGCTGACAGAAACTTTTTTTTCTTTTTTTTTCACGGAATTTATCTTTTCATATAGATGGTAGTCTTCATAAATTATATATTTTTTTAATCGATTCTGATAATGTTCATTTTTTATTTATAAATGCGAATACTTTCCAACAAAGAACACTGATTAAAATTAGCTCTACTCGTCTGCCAGTAGATCTAACAGCATTACGTGAACTCCCATGTCCAGGTGACATTTCATCTATAAATAACAATTTAAATATCGACCAATTACACTTTGCCTTGTATAGTGTTATTCGGGAGCATACAAATTCTAAAAATATCGGGCAAGACTATTTATGCAATAGGCAAACTTGTTGGTCTATTTCAACATTAAAAAACAGGAGGAATCCCGAATGTTTTCCAAAAAATTTCAAATTACTGGCATGATTTTGCAAGTAAGGTTTTGATTGGTTGAATGCAAGGTCAACTGGACATGAGCTCCAAGGGGGTGCTGTTAGATCCACAGGTAATAGTAATTAACCAGTGGAGCTAATTTTAATTCGATTGAGAACACTTTTTTTTCATGACAGTACTCCCATAACATTTTGTTCAATTAGGGCATAGATCATATTTTGACAGAAACTTTATTATCATATTGTTGAGTTGTATTATTATGGTGCTTCACCAAATATGGTTTAGCCAGTGTGCATCGATGCGCTTTGAACTGGAAGTGAATAGAACTGGATGCTGTTGGAATGTTCTACACCAAATACAGTTCTCATGTAACAGGAGGGTTATGCTGCTGTCATATGACATCAGTTAACAGTTAACGTCAGGTTATTTACCTGTGTTTTTGCTTCCATATGACGTCATCCAGGTGTCTTTTACCTTTAAAATACAACAGTAACCTGCAAAATGGAGGATGTGAATGGCCTGTGTCGCTTTCGTACGACATGACACCATATATAGAACTGATCTGAAATGAAATGGGTTCAAAGCACATTGAAGCACTTCGTAATCAAATTTGGTGTAGCAACAACTGGAAGTAACCGTATTCAATGCTCATCGATGCGTTTTGGGTGTTTGGTGTAGCACCAACATAAATACAACTCCAAAATTTGTGGGCGGGTCGTAGCGCAGTGGTAAAGCGCTCGCACGATGCACTGTCGGTCTAGGATCGATCCCCGTCTGTGGGCCCATTGGGCTATTTCTCATTCCAGCCAGTGCACCACAACTGGTATATCAAAGGCTGTGGTATATGCTATCCAGTATGTGTGATGGTGCACATAAAAGATCCCTTGCTGCTAATTGAAAAGAGTAGCCCATGAAGTGGCGACAGCGGGTTTCCTCTCTCAATATCTGTGTAGTCCTTAACCATATGTCTGATGCCATATAACCGTCAATAAAATGTGTTGAGTGCATCATTAAACAAAACATTTCTTTCTGTTTTTTCCAAAATTTGTAAACTTGGTTATATTGTGTTTTGGAAATAGAACTCTTCATTTATTGATTTGTTTTGTTTTTTTCTCCATAGTCCTCAAGTTCCGTCCACTCCACCAGAACCATCAGCAACACCGCCAACACCATCAACCCCGCCACCCCCCACTCCACCCCCCGAGACTGACTGGGCAGACGAGAAATCTGACACCAACTTCCTGACCTCGGATAATTTTGAGCCCTTCATTAAGAAAGAGAAGTCAGTCCTAGTCATGTTTTATGCACCATGTAAGTCTGTTATGTAATACAGTCAAACCTGCTCTAGCAGCCACCTGCACTTAGAGGACTCTTATTTTATTTCTCCCAAATCATGTAATATAGTATAATCTGACCTGTATTAAGCAGCCACCTTTGTTAAGAGGCCACATTTTTATTCTCCCAAATCGTCTCTTAACCATATGTCTGATGCCATATAACCGTAAATAAAATATGTTGAGTGCGTCTATAGACAAAACATTTCCTTCCCAGATCGTCTAATATAGAACAAACTGACCTGTATTAAGCAGCCACCTTTGTTAAGAGGCCACGTTTATTTTCCCATTCTCTATTATAGTATAAACTGACCTGTATTAAGCAGCCACCTGTGTAAAGAGACCACATTTTTATTTCCCCACATTATCTAATATAGTATAAACTGACCTGTATTAAGCAGCCACCTGTGTTGAGACCACATTTTTATTTTCCCACATTATCTAATATAGTATAAACTGACCTGTATTAAGCAGCCACCTGTGTAAAGAGACCACATTTTTATTTTCCCACATTATCTAATATAGTATAAACTGACCTGTATTAAGCAGCCACCTGTATAAAGAAACCACGTTTATTTTCCCACATCTATTATAGTATAAACTCACCTGTATTAAGCAGCCACCTGTGTTAAGAGACTACATTTTTATTTTCCCAAATCATCTAATATAGTATAAGCTGACCTGTATTAAGCAGCCACCTGTGTAAAGAGACAACATGTTTATTTTCCCACATTATCTATTATAGTATAAACTGACCTGTATTAAGCAGCCACCTGTGTTAAGACCACATTTTTATTTTCCCACATTATCTAATATAGTATAAACTGACCTATATTAAGCAGCCACCTGTGTTAAGAGACCACATTTTTATTTTCCCACATTATCTAATATAGTATAAACTGACCTGTATTAAGCAGCCACCTGTGTTAAGAGACCACATTTTTATTTTCCCACATTATCTAATATAGTATAAACTGACCTGTATTAAGCAGCCACCTGTGTAAAGAAACCACGTTTATTTTCCCACATTATCTAATATAGTATAAACTGACCTGTGTTAAGAGACTACATTTTTATTTTCCCAAATTATCTAATATAGTATAAGCTGACCTGTATTAAGCAGCCGCCTGTGTAAAGAGACCACATGTTTATTTTCCCACAGTATCTATTATAGTGTAAACTGACCTGTATTAAGCAGCCACCTGTGTTAAGAGACTACATTTTTATTTTCCCAAATCATCTAATATAGTATAACCTGACCTGTATTAAACAGCCACCTGTGTTAAGAGGCCACATTTTTATTTTCCCACATTATCTCATATATTATAAGCTGGCCTGTGCTAAGCAGCCACGTGAATTTAAAGACCACTTTTTAATTCTCCCTTTGGTGGCCACTTAACAGGTTTGAATATGCTTATAGACATTCTGTTTTTATACAGTTTGTTTGAATCTGATTGGATGTGACCGGCCTTGGTGGCGTCGTGGTTAGGCCATCGGTCTACAGGCTGGTAGGTACTGGGTTCGGATCCCAGTCGAGGCATGGGATTTTTTAATCCAGATACCGACTCCAAACCCCGAGTGAGTGCTCTGCAAAGCTCAATGGGTAGGTGTAAACCACTTGCACCGACCAGTGATCCTACCGGCCTCAGTGGCGTCGTGGCAGGCCATCGGTCTACAGGCTGGTAGGTACTGGGTTCGGATCCCAGTCGAGGCATGGGATTTTTAATCCAGATACTGACTCCAAACCCTGAGTGAGTGCTCCGCAAGGCTCAATGGGTAGGTGTACACCACTTGCACCGACCAGTGATCCATAACTGGTTCAACAAAGGCCATGGTTTGTGCTATCCTGCCTGTGGGAAGTGCAAATAAAAGATCCCTTGCTGCTAATCGGAAAAGAGTAGCCCATGTAGTGGCGACAGCGGGTGGTCATTGACCATATGTCTGACGCCATATAACCGTAAATAAAATGTGTTAAGTGCATCGTTAAATAAAACATTTCTTTCTTTCTTTCTGATTGGATGTTACCCTTTGATAAAATGTAGAAAATGACGTCATCTCAAAACCAAAATTTAATATGTCAAACATTTCTTTCTTTCTTTCTTTCTGATTGGAGACCCTTCTAAAATATGAAAAAGTCATTGTGATTTTTTCAAACATGGACAATTCTTATGAAAAAGTCATTGTGATTTTTTACATGGAGTTAGAGAGATAATAAATAAAACAAACTTTAACTTTATTAAACATTCCTTCTTTTGGTTTTGTCCTGACAGATGTACTTGAACCTTAAAACAAGAAGTATAACAAATAAATTCTATTATTATTGTCATGGTTACAGGGTGTGGCCACTGTAAGAGAATGAAACCAGATTTCTTTTCCGCTGCGACGAGATTGAAAAAAGAGGAACCCTCTGCCAAACTGGCCATGGTGGACTCGACAAAATACAAAGATATCAGCCAGAAATATGATGTCAAAGGATTTCCAACATTAATATACTTCAAGTGAGTTAGCAGTTTCAGTCTTAGTGTACTTCAAGTGAGTTAGCACAGTTTCAGCCTTAGTATACTTCAAGTGAGTTAGCAGTTTCAGCCTTGGTATACTTCAAGTGAGTTAGCACAGTTTCAGCTCTAGTATACTTCAAGTGAGTTAGCAGTTTCAGCCTTAGTATACTTCAAGTGAGTTAGCAGTTTCAGCTCTAGTATACTTTATGTGAGTTAACAGTTTCAGCTTTATTATACTTGAAGTGAGTTAGCACAGTTTCAGCCATGGTATACTTCAAGTGAGTTAGCACAGTTTCAGCCTTAGTATACTTCAAGTGACTTGATTTTTAACAATAGTATACTTCAAGTGAGTTAGCAGTTTCAGCCTTAGTATACTTCAAGTGACTGATTTTTAACAATAGTATACTTCAAGTGAGTTAGCAGTTTCAGCCTTAGTATACTTCAAGTGACTGATTTTTAACAATAGTATACTTCAAGTGAGTTATCACAGTTTCAGAATTAGTATACTTCAAGTGACTTTATGTTTAACAATAGTATACTTCAAGTGAGTTAGCACAGTTTCAGCCTTAGTATACTTCAAGTGACTTGATTTTTAACAATAATATACTTCAAGTGAGTTAGCACAGTTTCAGCCTTAGTATACTTCAAGTGAGTTAGCACAGTTTCAGCCATACATGTAGTTATTTATTATTTTAACTTATTTTCGTGCTTATATCCAATTAAGTTCAAGCATGCTGTCATGGGCACACACCTCAGCTATCTGGACTGTTTGTCCAGAACACCATGACTGGTATATCAAAGGCTGTGGTATGTGTTATCCTGTCTGTGGGATGGTGCATATAAAAGACCCCTTGATTAATAAATCAATATTTCTCTAGTAGTGTCGTTAAACAAAACAAATTTTAACTTTTCAGCACTGAGTAAATTCGGTTCAGCTATCGAAGGACTTATTTTACAAGTTTTTGCGATTTTTTAAACATAAATGTTGATTGCATATTTTATTTTACTTGTAATTATTTTTAGAGATGGTGAACAGCAGTCTAATTATAAGGATGGAAGGAAGGAAGATGATTTAGTAGCTTTTATGAAACGGTAAATTGCTCTTAAAGACATACTGTCACGGATTTAAGGACCTTATTTTTCTGAAAATGGATAATAAATAAAAATTACATTAATCATTGGAAGCCAAATCTAGCTATCGCATCACTTTAACTGAACCATGATGGAGTGAAATCCATGTCGTCCCTCTCGGCAATTTTAGTTTTTGAATTATGGACCATTGCCATAATTCAATTATTTTTACAAAATGTCATTAATAAATGGAGTATGGTGGTTATAAAGATGGTTGCATAAAGTACATTTATGGACAAATCAAATTATTTTTGTTCAGATAATACTTTGTTACACCATTAAATAGGTCAGTGGTCTGTGACAATATGCCTTTAATTTCATTTATTTACATTTGTTTGCTGTTTGTTTCACCTATATGAAGTGGAAAGGTGAGATATAAGTCCATACAGTGAAACCCCTCTAAACAGGACACCCTCAGGACCAAGTAAAATGTCCTGTATTAAGAGGTATCTGGTTTAGAGAGGTTAAGATCTGTACTGATTTTTAACATGGGACCAAAAAAAAAAGGTCCGGTTTTGAGGGAATTTCAGTTTACAGAGGGTCCAGATTTCAGTAGATTCGCTGTCTATAGCTCCATAAGTTTTGTCTGTCTGTCTGTCTGTCCTGTCTATTTTGTCCTGTCTGTTTGTCTCACATATAGTTTTCCAAACAATTTTTTGCAAAGTCACCAGATGTGCTTATATCCAAGTAAGGTTTAAGCATGCTGTCCTGGGCACACACCTCAGCTATTTGGGCTGTCTGTCCAGGACAGTGGGTTAGTTGTTAGTTGGTTAGTGGTTAGTGAGAGAGAAGAAGGTGCAGTGGCCTTACACCTACCCGTCGAGCCTTTAAGAACTCACCCTGTACCTTCCAGCCTGTAGTCTGATGGCTTAACCACTGTGCCACTGAGGCCGGTGTGTTACAGATCAAGTTTGACTTTTATGGTGATTTACACATTTTTGATAAGGTTTTGGCCCTTGAACTTCCAGATGTTTTTTTTGTTGGGTGTTTTTTTTGCCATGGCTCAAGATATGGAGCTGACGTGTATAGCTTTATCAAGTATTGTTACAGACCAAGTTTGACTTTCATTGTGATTTACCTCCTAGCCCTTGAACTTCGGAGATACGGAAATGTGTTGGGCTCGGTTGTGGACATGTATTGCTTTAGCAGTACTCTCAGAATACTTGTTTAAAAAATGTTTTAGGATTTTTTTATTTTTTTTATTTTTAACATGCATTGAGATGATCATCTTTGGATACATCTATCAGCGATACTGACTGAGAATTCTTGTCCTGTATAATATACACTGTTTCCTAGACATCATTATTCAGGGCTCGACCTCAGCAGTAGGCCTGGGTGTTTTGGCTACCAATTTCTCGCTCGGGCTACCAGATGTCTGAACCTGGTAGTCTGCCGGGCTACTAGATTTTTTTGGCACCTCCAGTTACTCTGCAATCAACAAGATGCTTAAACACCTTAAAAAACAAACATCCTAAAACAATGTTTAAATAAAAATAAATTATTTCGCTTTTCTCTCTCCATTTTTAAAAGTTCATTAAAATTATGGGCTACCAATTTCACCGAGGGCTACCAGATTTCGTAAACTTGGAAACCCGGTGGGCTACCGCTGAAAAAAGTTACGGTCAAGGCTTGCTATTGTTTTAATTGTTTGTGTTTTTCTCTCATTTTTCTTTCTAGCAATTCTAAACCCACAGAGCCGGTTTGGAGCAGTATTCCCAGCAGTGTTCGCCACTTGACGACGGACAGCTTCGCCGAGTCTCTCCGTAACCAGAAGGCGGCACTCATCGTGTATTACACACCCGGCTGTGATGAGTGCAGTAAACTCAGAGATGCGTATCAAGACGCCGCCGAAGAACTGAAGAAAAACAAGAAGAGGCTTTTAGCTGCCGTGGATTGTTCAAAGCAGCGAGGTGATTTTTATATACAAATACTCAGGCTTTTTATTTTTTTATTTTTTATTTTTATTTTAATAAACAAACACACATTTATTCGACCATGTGACAGTCACATATTACAAGATACTGCACAACGTAAACCGGGCTTCTAGATTATAGTAATGATATTTAATGTTGGTCTAGTAAATAACTACTAGTGGGGGAAAAAAGTTGTTAAATGCTGCATTGAAGGAAATGTTTTATTTAACGACACACTCAACACATTTTATTTACGGTTATATGGCGTCGGAGAATGCTGCATTGAAGTATATTTTGTAAATATGAATATCCTATCATTCCCCTCCCCCCCCCCCCACCCCCCACCTCACCAATGGTTTTCAGCTTTGTAGGTGACATGACCGGCCTCGGTGGCGTCGTGGCAGGCCATCGGTCTACAGGCTGGTAGGTACTGGGTTCGGATCCCAGTCGAGGCATGGGATTTTTAATCGAGATACCGACTCCAAACCCTGAGTGAGTGCTCCGCAAGGCTCAATGGGTAGGTGTAAACCACTTGCACCGACCAGTGATCCATAACTGGTTCAACAAAGGCCATGGTTTGTGCTATCCTGCCTGTGGGAAGCGCAAATAAAAGATCCCTTGCTGCCTGTCGTAAAAAGAGTAGCCTATGTGGCGACAGCGGGTTTCCTCTAAAAAAAACAGTGTCAGAATGACCATATGTTTGACGTCCAATAGCCGATGATAAGATAAAAAATCAATGTGCTCTAGCGGCGTCGTTAAATAAAACAAACTTTTTTGTAGGTGACATATTACTGTTAGTAAAATTGTATTTACTTAAAAATAAAGTTGGGATAGTGAATTTTTAATTGTGGCTAGTGCCTTTTTTAAATCACTGATTCCATAGCTAGTGTCGAACTTGCTGAGTCGATATATTGTTTGTCTCAATATGACTGGCCGGTCCTGGCTATAACGTGTATTAACTATCATGTTTTTGTCTCGGTTGAGTCAATATTATGTTTGTGTCGATATTACGTTTGTGTCAATATTACGTTTGTGTCAATATATTTTTTGGTCCCAACATAGACTTTTTGTTTGAAAGTATGTCTGTATGTGTCGATATTAATAATATGTGTTAAAAATAAAGAAAATATTTAAAAAGGTAGATGTGAATAATGCTGTTCTGGTATTGAGATCATGTAACCAACCATCAAAAGGACCGGCCACGGTGGCGTCGTGGTTAGGCCATCGGTCTACAGGCTGGTAGGTACTGGGTTCAGATCTCAGTCGAGGCATGGGATTTTTAATCCAGATACCGACTCCAAACCCTGAGTGAGTGCTCCGCAAGGCTCAATGGGTAGGTGTAAAGCACTTGCACCAACCAGTGATCCATAACTGTTTCAACAAAGGCCATGGTTTGTGCTATCCTGCCTGTGGGAAGCGCAAATAAAAGATCCCTTGCTGCTAATCGGAAAGAGTAGCCTATGTAGTGGCGACAGCGGGTTTCCTTTCAAAATCTGTGTGGTCCTTAACCATATGTCTGATGCCATATAACCATAAAATAAAATGTGTTGAGTGCGTCGTTAAATAAAACATTTCTTTCTTTCTTTCTTTCTTTCCAACCATCAAAAGAGCAGGGTTCGAAAAATCCACAAGCTCTCAGTTCTGGCTGGTAAATATTTGGTCCGGGCTAGTAGAACTTATCAACTGTATTACCATAATGCATAGGGCACTAGCTAAAGCTTCTGTGAGGGTTAGGGATGTTCTCAAGCATTTAGCCAGTGCTCCACAACTGGTGTAACAAAGGCCATGGTATGTACTATCCTGTCTGTGGGATGGTGCATATAAAAGATCCCTTGCTGCTAATTGAAAAGAGTAGCCCATGAAGTGGCGACAGCAGGTTTCATCTCTCAGTATCTGTGTGTGGTCCTTAACCATGTATATGATGCCATATAACTGTAAATAAAATGTGTTGAGTGCGTCGTTAAATAAAACATTTCCTTCCTTCCTTCTCAAACATTTGGGGACGGGACGTAGCCCAATGATAAAGAACTCACTTAATGAGTGGTCGGTCTAGGATCGATCCCCATCGGTGGGCCCATTGGACTATTTCTTATTCCAGCCAGTCCACCACAACTGGTATATCAAAGGCCATGGTATGTGCTATCCTGTTTGTGGGATGGTGCATGTAAAAGATCCCTTGCTACTAATAAAAAAAATGTAGCGAGTTTCCTCTCTCCGACTGTCAAAAATGACTATATGTTTGACATCCCATAGTCGATAATTAATAAATAAATGTGCTCTAGTGGTGTCATTAAACAAAACAAATTTTTTTCTCAAACATTTGTTGAACACTGAAAAGAGTTCCAGACATTTGACTGTAAACATGGTTTACAGTTACTATAACAGTTCACTTGTGAGATGAATATGTAAACATGGTTTACAGTTACTGTAACAGTGCACGTGTGAGATGAATGATATGTAAACATGGTTTACAATTACTGTAACCGGTTCACTTGTGAGATGAACGATATGTGAGCATGGTTTACAGTTACTGTAACAGTCCACTTGTGAGATGAATGATATGTAAGCATGGTTTACAGTTACTGTAACAGTTCACTTATGAGATGAATGATATGTGAGCATGGTTTACAGTTACTGTAACAGTTTACTTGTGAGATGAATGATATGTGAGCATGGTTTACAGTTACTGTAACAGTTTACTTGTGAGATGAATGATATGTGAGCATGGTTTACAGTTACTGTAACAGTTCACTTGTGAGATCAATGATATGTAAGCACGGTTTACAGTTCACTTGTGAGATGAATGAATGTTATCTAAAACATTGAACAAGGTCAAAAGGGGTGGGAGTTAGCTCAGTCATAATGAGCGCTCGCCTGAGTTGCTTGTGTCGCAGGATCGAATCACCTCAGTGGATCCATTCAACTGACTGAGTTTTTTCTCATTCCAACCAGTGCACCACAATTGGTCAAAAGTTGTATATGTGTTTTTCTGTCTGTTGGAAGGTGCATATAAAAGATCCTAATGCTGCTAATGAAAAAATGTAGCGGGTTTCCTCTGATGACTACATATAAGAATTACCAAATATTTGACATTAAATAGCCGATGATTAATTAATCAATGTGCTCTAGTGGTGTCGTTAAACTTTAACTTGAACAAGGCCAAATTGTAACTTTTTAATTTATGATTATAAAAATATTTTTTAAACTTACGTTCTTATGCAAATAAAATGACAAAGAAAACGTGAAGTTTTACCTCTTGAATTTATAAATAATGTTTCTATTTTTCAGAACTGTGTGATAAGGAAGGTGTGAAAACATACCCGACTATAAAACTATTCGTTAAAGGTGACTTTCTCGTCGACTACAATGGCGAGAGGACGAAAGATGGATTTGTTACATTTCTTAAAAACGCTCCCACACATAAAGATGAACTCTGATGCAACGGTGCTATTTTTAGGAAAAAATATATTAAATTTATTTATCATTTTATTTCTGCGTTTGTTTTCTTTGTACACCTATACGAGAGTGACACTCAAGAACCAGTGTGTTATCATTTAACTGTTTGTTATCTAGATTTCAGGTGCGTGTGCAGGAATTTTAGCAGGGGAGGGTCTGGACTGGTGAGGGAAGTTTATGGGGGGTGTTCGATACATGCTCCTCAGGAAAATGTATTAAAAAATGTTTTGCTCAATTAGGGAGATTTCGACCCCTAAAACCCTAACCTTGCACAAGTATGTGTACAGAGATTTTATCAGGGGAGGGTCTGGACTGTTGAGGGAAGTTTATGGGGGTGTTCGATACATGCTCCCCAGGAAAATGTATTAAAAAACATTTTGCTTGATTAGGGAGATTTCGACCCCTAAAACCCTAACCTTGCACAAGTATGTGTACAGAGATTTTAGCAGGTTAGGGTCTGGACTGATGAGCAATGTTAAAGAGGGGTCAAGACATGCACCCCCTAGAAAATGTATTTGGGAGGGAGGAAAGAAAATTTGTTTGAGTGGGAGTGGGTGGGGTGTGGAAGCCTGGGCCCCATTCCACGAAGCGATCTTAGCCCTAAGATCACCGTAACTGCATAGCTAATATATGCGCTTACAGAATGGAAAGGTGAGATA